>NW_006239171.1:138450-143228 GCF_000226075.1 Solanum tuberosum
TAAGTTGCTCGAGAGAGAATTTACCCCCACTAAAGTCTAGCCTAGTTACAAATGTTCAGCAATTGACCATCAATAGCATTTACCCGATTGCATAGTTTATCCCATATTCCTATCACATCCTAAGAATCCCATCTCCATACTTGCATTTTCGTTGTTTTTTAGATTGTTAATTGACTACAAAACCCCCCATTGATAATTGACATTCGTGTCAACCCCTTAATTTATTATGTTTTTACTCGATACTGTTTTTAGCTATGGTTATCTTTAGCATTTTTCGCGCTTAACTTTTAATTTTCAGAAACCACTCCCTTGGGACTCGACCCTAACATTTGGTTGGGTTATATTACTATTATACGATCATAGACACTTGAATTTGAAGTTGTGTCTTGATGACGCAAACATCAAGGGTAACGAGACTTCCTATCAACCTCGTCCTCCTAAGTTGCACCTTCAACTAATTGATTCCTCAAAAGAACCTTCATGGAAGCAACTTCCTTATCTCTTAACTTCTTAACTTGCCGGTCCAAAATCTCAACCAGAACTTTTTCATAAGAAAGATTCTCCTTAACTCCCAAACCTTCCGAGGGAACAATGGATGTCAGATCTTTAACACATTTCTTCAAGAAGAAGACATGGAAAATCGGACGTATCCATGCCAAATCATTTGTCAAGTCGAAGCATCTTTACCAAGATACTTCAAAATCAAATATGGGCACACACATCGGGGACTAAGCTTTCCTTTCTTTCCAAACCTCATCACCCCCTACATGGGTGAACTTCCAAGTAGACCCAATCATAACATCAAACTCAAGGTGTCTCCTTCTAACATCGACATAGGATTTTTGTCGACTTTGATCTATTTTAAACCTTTCTCTAATAAGCCAAAATTTCTCCATAACCTCATGTACCAACTCAGGACCCATCAAGGCAACTTCACCAACTTCAAACCAACCTATAGGAGATCTACACCTCCTATCATAAAGAGCCTTAAATGGAGCCATGCCTATGTTGGAATGATAGTTATTATTATAGGCAAACTCAATCAAAGGAAAATGATCATCCTAATTACCCTTGAAGTCAATCACACATGCTCTCAATATATATTCCAAAGTTTGGATAGTACGCTCCTCTTGCCCATCAGTTTGTGGATGAAAGGCCATACTAAGCTTAACACGAGTACCAAGATCCTTTCAAAAATATTTTTAAAACTAGGAGGTAAATTGGGTACCACGATTGGAGTAATGGATAAGGGAATGAAATGAGCTGATTTTGTAATACGATCCACGATAACCCAAATCAAGTCATGTTGCCGCTGGGTACGGGGTAAACCCACAATAATTCAGTATTTAAATCTTCCCAATTCAAAGTAGGAATGCTAATATCTTGGGATAAACCTCTCGGATTTGATGTTCAACTTTCATTTGTTGATAATTTAGACACTTAGCCATAAATTCTGCAATATCCTTCTTCATCCCATTCCACCAATAGATCTCCTACAAGTCACGGTACATCTTGGTGGCTCCCAGATGAATGGAATATCAAGAACTATGGACATCTAATAGAATTTGCTCCCTCAAAATATCAACATGGGAACAAACAAATGACCTTGATATCGAAGCCCACCATCAACGAATTTCTTAGCACCGCTTCTTTCAATTCAACCTAAGTTGGATCAAGACCTTGCTTGGCTTTCACAAATGACACAAAAGACTATTCTGAAAAATTATGTACCGTAACACCACCTTTGGTAGAGTCAACCAATCGAACACCCGATCGAGCTAATCTATGAACATCTCGAACTAACTTCTTCTTACCATTCTAATATGAGAAACACTACCCATTGATAACCAATTAAGAGCATTTGCCACCACATTCGCTTTTTCAGGATGATAGAGGACAGTCATGTCGTAATCCTTTAGTAACTCAAGCCACCTTCTTTGGTTATCACCCAAACTCAAGACACTACTAATATCCAAAGGGGATAGAGGTCTAGGACAAATCTTAACCGCATTGGTTATCACGCCCTAAGGCTACCCCCTTGACCTAAATACGGGACCTAGGATCACGAGTGACCCCAAGCTAACCCTGAGCTGGTATATCATAAGCAAACTGAATAAATCTATGAATAGATGAAGTAATGCGGAAGCTAAATCATGAGATGACTAAAATGATGGGGAATACCCAATATTGTCTGAATATAAAGAAACTATGAGTTTAATAACAACTGAAAGATCAAACTCACATCCAAATCTGAAACTAAGTATGTCTGAATATAAGCCTCTAACTGACTAGAGATGTTGGGACATGCCCCCAGCTAACTCTAGCAAAACTGAAACTAAAATAAAAGACTGAAATGGGAAACATGTCTATTATCCTCGAAATATGAGGACTCACCACTGAAGGTGCTGAAATGGAGATCGAGAGCCGATCTATGCGTGATCTAAATGCTGAGGACCTGAACCTACATCACGAGAGGATGTAGCCCAGAGTATGCGTCAGTACTTGAAAGGTATTGAGCATGTAGGATAGGATAAAACTGAACAATATATACATAACTGAACAAAGCAATGATATATTCTGAACAATGATGTAAATACTGAAATATACTGAATACTGAGCTAATTGAATGCAATGACCAAATACAAGACATACTGAGACTGAATAATGAACTATAACTGATAACTTGGTCAATCCACTAGAATCTGATTGTGGGAGCTACTATTAACTGACATAAAACCACATGAGCTAAATGTGGAGTCCGATGTATACGCCCCATCGAGAGGACCCAATATACCTTGCCAAGGGTATAGTGCCATCACTGGCGTGATCACTAAATATGATGCCCATAGAGGGGACTTACAAACATATGGGGGCACATAGTTCTGGGACTGTGAGGGTGACTGACGCTAGTCCAACTCGGTATTAAGCCTACTCCCAACTGATTATGTAAGTAACACATTATAACTGAATTCTGTAATACTGAATAGCTCAAAATATACTGACATGCTAACTGAAAATGTAACATTAATATACTGATAATGAAACATTCTTAACTGGGGCATGTATAACTGGATAATCTGACCTAGCAAGTGTAATTCATGAACTAAACAAATCAACACATCTAGGGTTCTGAATTTCATGCAAGAAACTAAGAAACTGTCGAAATTGTGATAATCTTATTTGGATTAATCTACCAGCTAAATCGCAACAATTTCTAACATTCAAGAAACCCTAAGTCTAGATAATATTTAGGGAATCATGATTCTAACTGAAATCTAGGAACCTAATGGGTGAAAGGAATCCACATACCTGGTGACAAATTTCACAGAGAAATCTTTTGATTTCAGGGCTGGAACTGACGAGAACTTGCTGCGTTCTTGGAGGGGTTTAGGTCGCCTCTTTTCTCCTCTCTTGCTCTGAGTTTGCTAAATTTGGGTGAATGAATTGCTTAGGGTAGATTCTAATTAAGTTACTAGGCTTAAATTGACCAAAATCACATAGTTTAGGGATTAAATGACGTAGTTTAGGGATTAAATGACGTAGTTTAGGTGCCCAACACATAGGGAAAATACCAAACGATCCCTGACTTAAAAGCTGTCGGGGCCACCGACAGACCAGACCGACAGACCGCGGGAAGATCGACGGTCCATTCTGGTCGGCCATCATTCAGCGACTGGGAGCTGGAAGCTGGGGGTCTGACCCTTGGCCCTGGACCACGAACCATTGTCTGACTTACGGTCCGTAGGTCCTGATGTAAGTTGACCCTTACCTGAATTCTTCTGGGCGTTTTGTGAGGGGGTTGCAGGTGGCCAACCATGGACCCCACATACGGTTCGTGGGTTACCCCACGGTCCGTAGGTGGCACTTGCAACTTCTGAAATTACTGGTGTTTGGTATTTCTAGGATACGAGGTGTTACATAATCTCCCCGTTGGAACCATTCGTCGTCGAATGAAAACTAAACTAGCTTAATATGGAGGGAAAGAGCTGCAAACCCTACCACTCAGTACTGAAAACTGAAAACTGACTAAACTAACTTCCAAGAACATGCAAATACGCTGAAAATGCAACTATAACTGAAGGAACATGATACTAAGAACGAATTTATGCATGAATGACTGAAAAACTGGAGAGGAACTATTACCTCAAGCTGCAATGGAATCGGAAGGAAAGAGATGAGAATACTTGGCCTTCATGGTTGCTTCTGCTTCCCAAGTAGCTCCCTCTACTGACTTACTCCTCCACAAAACCTTAACTGAAACGACTTCTTTGTTTCTCAACCTTCGAACCTGACGATCAAGAATCTCAAATGGAACATCCTAATAAGTGAGGCTAGCCTTCACAGCCACACTCTCTAAAGGTTTTATGGATGCTGGATCACCCACACACTTCTTCAACAACGAAATGTGAAAGCCGGATGTACTGCTGCTAGTTCTGCTGGCCACTGTAACTCGTATGCCACTTTACCAATCCTTTTCAAGATCTTGTAAGGGCCTACATATCTAGGACTAAGCTTCCCTTTCTTTCCAAATCTCATCACCCCTTTCATAGGTAACCCTTTCGGGTAAACCCAATCATCAATTTGGAACTCCAACTCCCTTCTCCTTACATCTGCATAGGACTTGTGACGACTCTGGGATATCTTAAGTCTGTCCCTGATGAGTTGAACTTTTTCCATAGCACTATGAACCGAATCTGTCCCTATCAAGGCTGCTTCACCTACTTCAAACCAACCAACTGGAGATCTACATCTACGCCCATACAATGCCTCATAAGGGG
>NW_006239171.1:144419-149184 GCF_000226075.1 Solanum tuberosum
CTCTGGGCTGTCTTAAGTCTATCTCTAATGAGTTGCACTTTCTCAATAGCATTAAGGACCGAATCTGGTCCTATCAAGGCTGCTTCACCTACTTCAAACCAACCAACTGGAGATCTGCACCTACACCCATACAATGCCTCATAAAAGGGCCATCTGAATGCTGGAATGGTAGCTATTATTGTAGGCGAACTCTATAAGAGAAAGATGATTATCCCAACTACCCTTGAAGTCGATCACACAAGCTCTCAACATGTCCTCTAAGGTCTGAATGGTATGCTCTTCCTGACCATCCGTATGTGGATGAAATGCTGTGCTAAGATTAACCTGAGTACAAAGACCTTTCTGAAATGACTTCCAGAAATGAAAGGTAAACTGCAGACTTCTAGCTGAGATGATAGAAAAAGGAACCCCATGCAACCTAACTATCTCATTAATGTAAAGCTTGGCGTAGTCCTCCACCGAATCTGTAGTCTTGACAGCCAAAAACTGCGCACACTTAGTAACTTTGTCAACTATCATCCAAATGGAGTCATGCTGTCTGCAAGTACGAGGTAAACATGTAATGAAGTCCATTTTGATAACTTCCTACTTCCATGTAGGGATGTTGATCTCTTGAGTCATACCCGCTGGTTTCTGATGTTCTACCTTCACTTGCTGACAATTAGGGCACTTAGCCACCAAATATGCTATATTCCTTTTCATACCATTCCACTAAAAGATTTCCTGCAGATCACGGTACATCTTAGTGGAACCTGGATGAATAGAATACCTGGAGTTATGGGCTTCTGCAAGAATCTGTTGTCTCAACTCACCCACCTTAGGAACACATAAACGACCCTGGTAGCGAAGCACACCATCTCCCCCTTGGGAGAAAACCTCAACTTTCTGCTGATGAACTTCACCCTTCAATTGAAGCAATATAGGATCACTGTCTTGTTTTTCCTTAACCTCCGCTACCAATGAAGATTCTGACCCATTCTGAACTGTCACACCATATCATCTGATATGCTCATAAGGTAAACTCCCAAGCGAGCAAGTCGATGAACATATTTTACTAGTTCTTTCCTTTCTTCCTCAACATGTGCTACACTACCCTTGTATAGTCTACTAAGAGAATCAACTACTACGTTAGCCTTACCAGGATGGTAGAGCACATTCATATCATAGTCCTTGAGGAATTCAAGCCATCTCCTTTGGCAAAGATTCAACTCTTTCTGGGTGAAAACATACTTTAGGCTTTTATGGTCTGTGAACACATATACGTGAACACCATACAAGTAATGTCTCCACATCTTTAGGGCAAATACTACGACTGCAAGCTCGAGGTCATGAGTCAGGTAGTTCTTCTCATGCACCTTAAGCTTTCTAGAAGCATAAGCTATAACCTTACCTCGCTGCATCAACACACAACCCAGGCCGACTCTGGATGCATTATAATAGATCATATAACCGTCTGAACCCTTTGGTTGAGTTAAAACAAGAGCGGTAGTCAACCTATTTTTCAGTTATGAGAAGATCTTCTCACAATCATCCGACCACTGGAACTTAACCTTTTTTTGAGTCAACTTAGTCAATGGAGAAGCTATGGATTAAAATCCTTTCACAAACCTTCTGTAATAACCGACTAAACCCAAGAAACTCCTGATATATGTAGGAGAGGTAGGTCTGGGCTATTGTTTCATTGCGTCTATATTTTGAGAATCCACTCTGATCCCTTGCTAGACACAATATGACCAAGAAAAGCAACTGATTGCAACTAAAACTCACATTTGCTAAACTTAGCAAATAACTGGCGATATTTGAGAGTTTGCAGAACAGCCCTCAAATGAGTCACATGTTTTTCCTCATTCCTAGAATAAATGAGGATATCATCAATAAAGACGATAACGAACAAGTCTAAATACTGCTTGAACACCCTGTTCGTCAAATCCATAAAATCTACAGAAGCATTGGTTAGTCCAAATGATATAACTACAAATTCATAATGTCCATACCGAGTTGTGAAGGCTGTTTTCAGAATGTCACTATCTCTGACTCTGAGCTGATGATAACCGAATCTGAGGTCTATTTTCAAAAAAATGACTAGCACCCTGAAGTTGGTCAAATAAGTGATCAATCCTAGGGATATGGTAATTATTATTGATTGTGACTTTGTTCAACTGCCGATAGTCAATGCACATCCTGAGAGAATCGTCTTTCTTTTTCATGAACAACACTGGTGCACCCCATGGGAAAATATTGGGTCTGATGAAGCCCTTATCTAGAAGGTCTTTCAACTACTCTTTCAATTCCTCAAGATTAGCTGGAGCCATTTTGTAAGGAGGAATAGAAATAGACTGGGTATCTAGAAGGAGATCAATTCCAAAATCGATTTCCCTTCCGGGAGGAATTTCAGGAAGATCTTCTGGAAACACTTCTGAGAACTCGTTTACTACTGGGACATGCTCAAAAGTTTGGGTTTTGGAGTTTGAATCCTTAACCCAAACTAGATGATAGATATACCCCTTGGAAATCATCTTTCTGTCCTTAAGGTAAGAAATGAATCGACCCATAGAAACTAAGCTACTACCCTTCCATTCTAAGATTGGCTCATCTGGAAACTGAAAATTCACGATCCTAGTTCTACAATCAACTGAGGCATAACAGGAATGTAACCAATCCATGCCTAGAATGATATCGAAGTCTACTATTTCTAACTTTACAAGATCTATTGTGGTGACTTTCTGAGAGACTGTGACTGGGCAATTTTTGTATACCCGTCTAGCTATAACGAGGTCACCGACTGGAGTAGAGACTTAGAAGGGTTCTGAGAGTGTTTCTGAACTGACACCGAAGTTTATTGTTATATTCGGAGTTACAAAGGAAAAATTAGCCCCTGGATCTAACAAAGCATAAACATCTAAATGAAAGACTCGCAACGTACCATTAACTACACAAGAAGAATCTTCCTAATCATGGTGAGCCTAGGGAGCATACAACCTTTTCTGGCGCTGACCGCCACCTGAACCAGATGACGTAACTTGCTCAATCGGGCGACCTGCTCGTGCTGCTAAAGTTGTAGATTGAGCCCTACCATTATTGCCTCCCTGTCCCTGTTTGGAAGAAGGGCAGTCCCTCAACCTATGGCCAGACTAACCACATCTAAAACACCCTTCTTTCCCTACAAGACACTCGCCGGGATGGTTCTTACCACACTTTGGACTAGGTTTTGGTACCTGAAACACTTCCCTGAGACTTAGAGCCTGATCCCCTACCTTTCTATTCCTGTCGAAACCTGGAGGATGGAGCACTAGTTGATGAAGGTGCTGGAGCTGAAGATTTCTACTGAAATTGTGAGCGATTTACACCACCTGATTTCTACTGAGAGTAATCATAGTTGCAAGTCCTTGCCTTTTTGTTGTCCTTAGCCATTTCCCTAAGCTTATCTCCCTCAACCTGCTGAGCATGAGTCATGAACCTAGAGATATTCATTTTATCTAACAATATAGCATTCCTGCTCTCTGTCTTCACTAAATCGGACACACAATACAAAAACTTAGACATTTGTGCCCTCGAATTAGATAACCATATGCGGAGCATACCTGGAAAGTTGGGTGAACTTAAGTCTGTATGCTTGGACTAACATTGTACCTTTCCTCTAATTCATGAATTCTTGAGCCTTAGCCTTCCTCAACTTTCTCGAAAAGAATCTGACAAGAAAAGCTCCAATAAAGCATTCCCAAGTCACAGAAGTTGCATTCTCACCCCTGTTTTCTTTTGACTGCGTGAACCATATGTGAGCTACATCTTTGAGCTGGTAGGATGCCAACTCTACCCTATCATTCCCAATTACCTGCATCATTCCAAAGATCTTTTTGACCTCATCAATGAAATTCTAGGGGATCTTCTACAACCTGCGACCCTAGAAACTCAGGTGGATTCATCCTAACAAAATCACAGACCCTAGCCGCCACTGATCCACCACTAGCATTTGCAGGAACTGGAACCAGCTGATTGGTCTGGTTAGTCACACTATGAGCCAAAAGCTGAATAGCATTCTGAAACTCTGCATTCGAAACTTCCCGGGACTAAAGGAGCTGCGTTAGCATTTCTAGCATTAACATTCCTTGCGTAAGCTCAATGAGGAGGCATGATCTGAAAGGCATAACGATGAGTTAGAAGGTAGATCATACCCACACACGATAAGAACAGCAAGAAAGTGAAGTTTTCCTAGAACACTTCGTAGCCTTGATGCTTATCGTGACCAACGACACTAACCTACGGTATGAGTGTCTACGTTCATCGATAGTATAGTAACCCAACTAAAGGTTGGGGTCGTGTCCCAAGGGAGTGGTTTTGAGAATTAATAGAAAATAAATTTAGTTCTAACTAGTCGTAGCTAAAGGCATTAACGAACAAAAAACATGGTAAATTAGGGGGTGACACGAAAGTGTCAAAATATCAATTGGGGGGCTTTTGTCACAAGTAGTAAAAATAGCAAAAATTAATAAGAAAATGAAGTATGGGGAAATGTTCTTGGGGTGTGACCACAATACAAGTTGAGATAAATCGTTGGGTACATGCTTTCAATAGAAAATTTGCAAGATAATAGTGTCTAGGCTAAGCTTTAGATGGAAATAAGTTCGCTTTCGGGCAACTTACCCCATTTCAAATGTGTTCCTCTCGGATACCCATTTGCCGCATGAAGACCAGCCTACGCCTTACCCCACTCACTCTCTCGAGCTGAGTGTTAGGATATGGGACTAGAGCTCACCCTCTCGGGCTG
>NW_006239171.1:149671-158074 GCF_000226075.1 Solanum tuberosum
TAATAATAATGGTTCGGAACTTGTAAAATTAATAAAGAGTTTAGTATTTATAGCCATCAGAAATTAGTGCAGGCGAATAGTTTGGTGATGTTAGTCGATGCTGCCGAATGACTCAGCGACTCGACCTTCTTCTGTTTCATCGCCGTTTCATGCTTGCTTTTAACATCTTCACGTTCTGGACCATTGGGAGGTATAGTACTGCTTCGTGGAACTATTCGGCAAAGCTCCGACTATTCCTTTCATCGCTTTTTTGATCCTCTTCCTTCAGGGCGTCGCATACTGGAACAAAGGGCGGAGTCTGTCCTTTCGGCGAATCGCCAAAGGTTCGTGGCGATGCTCATGCTTCAGCTTCTTCGTTCTTTTCAGCCCTTTTGTTCCTTTTTGCGCCTAAGTGTCCATGCTTCCACTAAAACTTCAAATACCTGAAATTTAAGAGTTTTCATCAAATATTGAGTCAAAATAAGCATTCGAGGTCACTTTTTCTATCAAAATAAAGCCCTAAATTAGTCCAATTTGTGGACTCATCAACACCCCCAACTTAAACTTTTGCTTTTCCTCAAGCAAACTCAAGTTCAGCTATTCAAAAAAGGTGTTTCAAACAGTGCTACACCAGACTCAATCATGAGTGCACACAACAAGACTCAATTTACTTATGCAAGGATCAATTGTGTACTGAAAGATTCAAGTTGTGACACACCATTACCAAAGATTCTCATGCTCGCAATACTTGCTACTTGTGCAAGTTCAAGCTCAACAAAAAGTATCTAAATGCCCTCACATGAAAAATGATTCCATATTCACATACAGAGGTTAATCAATTCGAGATCAGAAATCCGATGCAATGCTCATACTCGAAAAGAGGAACACAATGCATGTTTTCACCCATAGGTTTGCCCTTATTTTCCAATCGACTTTAGATTCGGCTTACTCAAGATAAAAAAGGTCTTTATAAGGCTTGTAATGAGGCTTAGTGCTTAAGTATGGTCATTTAGGCTCAGTGACTTTTTCCTCGTGAGTTGTGGCATTCTCAAGGCATTCCCTTCTTTTCCTTTATCAATTCTTTTCTAGTGCTTCTAAGTCACCCTTTTTTATTCTCCTCCATGGATTGCTTGAAACCCGATTCCCTAAGTACTTTATACCACATTTTTTTGAATTGAATTGAAGGGGTTCCATTTTTATGCAATATCATGGGTTAAGGAGGGACTTTTCTTGCACTTCTTGACTTCTCCTTTTCCCTTTCACCACATCCCCAACTTAGGCTTTTGGCCTAAGTTGTCTATTCGCTTAGCCACAACTCAAGAGGATTGTAGGTAGTGGTTCAAGTAAGGTCTAGGGTTCATCAACGTTCTTCCAAATAAAGGTAAGGCTCAAAGGGTATTCAAAAGAGTTTCACACGCTCACGGGTAGTCTCTAAAAGAGGTATATGTCAAATTTGGCTCAAACTCTTTAAAGTTGCCTAAGATCATTTCAAGAGGACACCTTTCTAAATCAATCAGACTAACAGGGCAAATTCTAGGTTTATTCATGCAAGTTTCAAAGCAAGCTAATCACACAAGGCTTCGACACTTAAGTCAAACAAGACTACACACTTTCGTTAGTGTACAACGGTCATTACAAGAGAATTAATTCGATAAATGGCTAATCACAACAAGATGCAACGAGTTCACATATTATCTATGCAACGCCATTTGGCCTCATCGTAGTCGTACATTCATGTTTGTTCAATTGAGAGCACTATTCAAGTCATCGATATTGATCGAAATCGAGACTCAATTTTTTTTTTTGCGAAAGAACAACCACATTCAACTCATAAAGGGTGGCAAAAATGTGCAAAAATCTCAAATTTTTTTGGAAGTGTCAAAGTTATTTTGCAATTAAAAACAAAAGAGAGCCATGAGCTCGAACATCCACGGAAAGCAGTGTAAACACAATTTTAAACATAACAGCCCAAATATATACAAAAACACAGACATCCATAGCAAGAAAATAAAGGTGAGCCTCACCCCACCACAATCAAAATATATTTGTCCTCAAATATATAACAATAATCCAGAGGTCAAATTAAAGAAAGACATAGATAGGGCTTGAGAATAATCCTGGTTAGGCAGCTGTTTAGAGTCGGAGTCCTTCAACAGATATCGCGTAAAGCAGAAGGTATGCTGGGGACGTTTGGTGTATTGCCGAGTGATTCATCAAGCTATGTACAACTTTTCTTAGCATTCCAATGCGCCTATCTTCAACCCACGCTCTCGAGTGATTAATCAGCTGCCTTTTTGTGCGTTGGACTGTAGCTTGTCCAGTTTATTCCCATTCGGTGGTTGCGTTTTGGTTTCTGAGTGATTCGGCGCTTCGCCAAACAAATTTTTACTTCACTGAGTTTTACAGAACTTCTCAGCAGTTGTGGATGTTCAAACGACGGTGACCATCTGGGTCACCGATCAGGTGGGCGATTCGCCAAAATTGTCCTGAGCTCGTCGAGTTTTACAAACTCTGGATTTTGAAGATATCTTGAGTCAAACGGCGGAATAGATTTGATCGCCAGCTTCTTCGGCGATTCGCCAACTGGGTCTGCTGCTCGCCATTATGCACCTCTTTGGCACCTATTACACTTCAATCTATAAAACTAAGACACTATTATTTTACTAGTATGCCAATATAAGATAATATGGTGTTTTGGGTTGCCTCCCAAACAGCGCCTGAGTTAACGTCGTGGCACGAAGCAAGTCAAAGACTAATCTTCATCCTCGGAATCACCCATAGTGTAATTAGGTGAATCTTCGGCGAACGGAGGTTAGTGACCCGTCATTAAATGGGTGATTTGAGCATCCTGCAATTGAATTATCATGGACTGAGGCTGATGCTTCGTTAAGCATTTTGACGTTTTCCTTCATCTAATTCAACATCTTCTCATGTGCCTCAATCTTTTGTTGAATGAGTGACAGGACTTCATCATCCTGTATACCTCTCTGCTTCTTCCCATGTCTACATTCTTGAAGGGAGGAGTACTTTTCTTTCCCCATGGATTATACCTCCAATTCCGTGACTCTGGTAGATAGAGCTTTCAACTAGGTAGCTAGTGCGTCCCACTCCTGCTTCTTTTTGGCTTCTTTGTTGGCTTCTACCATGCCATCAAGGAATTTTTCTACAACTTCATAGGGCTGGTGTAGCATACTGCCCTCGCAAATTTGATCGGCTAGATCTCTATTCTCGGGTCCTAGACCCCTATAGAAGCACTCCAGTAGCCCTTTGTCTGTCATCCCGTGAGATGGGCATGGTTGCAGCACCGCTTGAAACTTCAACCACATTTCCTGAATAGTCTCATCCCCTTCCTGTTTAAAGGTCAGGTGGTTGTCCCTGAGGTTCAATAGTTTCAGAAGGGGATGATCTGTGTGGTATCCATAGTGGTTTTCCAACCTTAGTTCCCTTCTTTGATATTCAAACTAGCAAAACAAAACTACAATTTAGATTAGTAACACTAAGGCCTCATTTGTTTGCACTTAATGGAGGTATGAATCTTAATCATTCAGATTCAGCCCATTAAGTACGTTTGGTTTTTAGGTCTGAATCTTAATCATTTAGATTCAACCCATTAAGTTCATTTGTTTTATTTTTTAAAAAGCCTCTTAATGGGTCTGAAGAGTTCTAAACGAATAAGATTTGTAGGAGATTCTTAACAACATTCAGACTCATTTAATAAGTTATCAAAAAATAAATCAATGCTTCTCTGCTTTGGGTGTGCCTTTTATCTCATAACTAAAAACTTTCTTTCTCTTTTCTCAATCAAACACCATTTTTCCCTCTTGAACTGGTAAGTTTTCGTTAATACTTTCAAGTTTTTTTTATATTAATATTTTTCTTGTATTGACGTGTGTCAAGAACACTAGTTGCAATAATATTTTTGGTGTATTGTTGTTTATCAAGGTTTTTGAATGAAAATATAGTACTCCAAATCATGATTATTAAAAACAACGACTATGTATAAATATTTGAGGTCTGTTATTAGTATTTAATTGTCTTAGGTCAATAATTTTATTGAGACTCTTTGATTATCAAACTCGCTTGTGAGATAACAATAATATACTAATATATTATTGTTGTTGAACTATGTACATTATTGAGGTATTTTATTAAAATTTTGTTTTAAGCCATTAATTTTATTGAAATTTTCTATGATCAAACCCTCTGTGATATTACACTAGACATATTATTATCGTAGAACTATATTGCAACAAATGGCTAACATTTTTTTAACTTAAAAATAACTTTTTTCAAGTTATATATTTATATTGTTGAACTATGTATATTCTCTTATTAATATTTTGTTTTAGCCAACTAATTTTATTGAGACTCTTTGATCATCAAACCTACTTGTAAAATTACATTAGATATATTATTATCGTATTTTAATATTCTAATACATGTGAATCAGAGAGTCGGAGAAAAAGGAGATACTTTAACATACTACAACTAGATTAGTTTTTACTTCTATATTCTAAATATGAATATTTTTTCTTCATTTTTGATCTTTAATCATCTTGATTGTGTTTGTTTAGTTATTCTATGTTGTTTGTTTAGTTATTTTATGTTGCATATGTTCATATGTTATATCTATTATAGTTTATATTTCAACTATGGAACAATCTAATGAAAATCCAAGAGTATTTTGGAAGAGTTTGGAGATAGACAAGACCTTTTTAGAAAATTGTATTCAAGAAATATCCTTGCATGGAAGACTTGGAAATAGTTTGAAGATAGAGTCATGGAATAGGATTAGAATAGCTCTGGAAACCTGTCATGGCTTTATTGTTACCCAAAGACAGATGAAGAATCGTTTTGATTATTTAAAAGAAAAATATCAAGCTTGGGTGCCAATAACTAAAAAGACTGGCAATATTTATGATCCAGCAATCAATACTATTATGATGTCTAATAGTGAGTGGGATGAATACATCAAGGTTAGTATTATTTAATTAATTTTTTCTTCATTTTGTTGTTAAAAAGGTTTGAGTTTCATATTAAACGTATGGTCTCTTATATTTTAAGATAGGGTCATCCAAAAGCAAAGATATTGAAGACTTCACCATTACCCTTTCTAGATTTGTGTACAAATTTTTTTGAAGGTTCTACTGCAACAGGAAATCATGGTTGGAGTCCAAGTTGTACCTATTCCCGTCCTGGTGTCTCTTCTGTATCTACTACTATAGATATAGATACATCTGATGAAGTTGAAGAACTAAAGAGTGACAAAAATAGTGAAGCTCTTAATAATTCTCCATCCCAATCTTCAGTTTCAGTTGGAAAAAAAGTTTTGGGGAAGGAAAGAAAATTTTCTTCGTCTCAATTGGAAATTGATGAGAAGATGAGTGCTACTTTGGAGTTATTGATTAAAAAAAATAGTGCACCTGCATTTGAAGAATGCATGGAAAAATTAGATGGACTTGGATGGGAAGAACCATTATACAGTACAACTGTTAGTATATTTTGTGAAAGTGACAGCTACAAAAAAGCATGGATGACGCTAGAGGTTCACAAGTTAGAGAATTGGATTAACGTTATTGGAAAAAAATTAGGAATTCTTTAGTTTTTCTAATTAGCTAAAGTATATGTTAGGCATTGATAAAGTGATACCTTATTTATTATTTTTTGACTAGTATTATCATACTTATTGAACTTTTTGATATTATATTGTGCCTATAAAATATTTTTATGTTATTTTTTATTATTATGATTATGTGTTGTGGTTAATTTTTTTTATAATTATGTAGATTTTTATGTTAATCAAATACACAACGTATTATGCTTATTATCGTGTATTGTTCATTATTTTTGTTAAAACAGTTTAGAGATGGAAAAGGAAGATCAAATATTATGGTTGATGAGCTTGTATTTGTGTAGAAAATGTCTTAGACCCAAGAATGTTCAAAGAAATAAAGACTTAACATCATCTTTATCTGGTCAGGATTACACATTGGAATTATTGTCTGGTTCTAGTCGACAATGTTTGGAGTTGATGGTGATGCATATGTGCGACTGTGTCAATATTTTAGACATAATGAATGGCTCATAGATAGTAAATATGTATCTGTCGAAGAAAAAATAGCAATATTTTTATGTATTATAGGGCATAATGAGCGTTTTGTGGTTATCAAGAGAAGATTTCAACATTCTTCGCAAACCATTCACAAATATTTTCATGAGGTTCTTGAAGCAATGATGAAATTTGTGAAAGAGATGATATCATCTACATCGTCCAATTCAAATTCAACTATTTCAAGTGCTCAACAAAGATTACGCAGAATTTTTAAGGTATTATATTTCATGTTATCATTGTAGATTTTATTTAATTTTTTTGGTAAATTTTAATATTTTAATATTTATTTGTAGGGAGCATTAGGTGCACTTGATGGAACATTAGTGCATGCAGTTGTTCCCGCTAATCAACAAATCATGTATAGAGGAAGAGGAAAGGGTAAATATTATCAAAATATTCTAGGTATATGCGATTTTAACATGATCTTCACTTATGTTTATGCTGGATGGGAAGGCGTAGCACATGACGCACGAGTTCTAACGGAGATTGTATCTAATCCAGATAATGGCTTTCCATTTCCCCCTCCTAGTAAGATATACAACTTAAATTATTATGAAATAATGTTTAGCTCTTTTTTGTGATTATTTGAACATTATTTTAATGACAGATAAGTACTATCTATGTGATGCAACATATCTAAACACTCGAGGATATCTAGCACCATATCGCAACGTTCGATATTGGTTAGGAGACTATCATCTTAGGCATGCTATTAATAAGGAGGAGAAATTTAATCATGGTCATGCACAACTTAGAAATTTTATAGAACGTGCTTATGGAGTTCTTAAAGCAAGATTTCCTATATTGGATAAGATGCCTCCATATTCTATTGATGTTCAGAGAGATGTTGTTATTGCATGTTTTGCAGTTCATAATTTTATCAGGAAGGAGCATATAAATGATGACCTTTTTAATCAATACGATTCACCTCAATTAATATTTGACGAGGAAGAAGGAGAACACGAAGAAGTGTTGGATGAAACAAATGGACCTGGTTGGAAAACTGCAGACTCACAGATAATGAGTAATATGCGTGGAACTTGCACTTCAACTAATGCAAAGAAGAGGAAATACTTGAGAGTTTTATATTTTCATCATTTGACACATTTTATAATATTTGAACATTAGAATTTGATCATACAATTTTATAGGTAATTATTAAATTATCTTATATCTGATCAATTGAATCGAAAAAAGATTTGATTAGTTGAATAATTCTTTTTTTATGAAGAGATGTTTATGTTGAGTTCTTAAAAATATTCATTATACAATAAATTTTACTTGCATATCATATAATTTTTTTTTTTTTAAAATCAAATGTAAACATTTAAAACTTTTTTTTATCAAAAGTAATATGTTTTGTTTGAAATGAAAATTTTATAATATTTTAATAATATATTGTGCAATTTCACATGCACATTCAGATATTGAAAACAAACAATATTAATTATTTAGTGTTCAGATTTAGAGACCACATCTTAATATTCAGATATGTATTCAGATCAAAACACCTAGATCTTAATGCAAATCTTAATATTCATATGTGTATTTAGATTCAGACATCTTAATCTTAATGGAAACAAATGAGGCCTAAAACTAGAAAGAATCAATTTTTTTATTCAACTACGAATTTCCAAATAACACCACTCCCCGGCAACGACGCCATTTTGATGCTTATCATGACTAACGACACTAACCTACTGTATGAGTGTCTACGATCATTGATATTATAGTAACCCAACTAAAGGTTAGGGTCGTGTCCCAAGGGAGTGGTTTTGAGAATTAATAGAAAAATAAAATTTAGTTCTAACTAGTTGTAGCTAAAGACATTAACGAACAAAAGTATGGTAAATTAAAGGGGGTGACACGAAAGTGTCAAATATAAATTGGGATTTTTGTCACAAGTAGTAATAATAGCAAAAATTAAAAAGAAAATGAAGTATGGGGAAATGTTATTAGGGTGTGACCGCAATACAAGTTGAGATAAATCGTTGCGTACATGCTTTCGATAGGAAATTTGCAAGATAATAGTGACTAGGCTAAGCTTTAGATGGAAATAAGTTCCCTCTCGGGCAACTTACCCCATTTCAAATGGGTTCCTCTCGGACTTCCATTTGCCGAATGAAGACCAGCATATGCCTTACCCCACTCACTCTCTCGAGCTGAGTGTTAGGATATGAGACTAGGGCTCACCCTCTCGGGCTGAACCTCATGTAGACCCACTCCTTAGGCCATCTGTCTAGCGGTCTTGATTTCGCGACCTTCTTCTTGGGTAAGCCAAAAATACATGGGTGGTTTTGTATTTGCAACTA
>NW_006239171.1:158513-174398 GCF_000226075.1 Solanum tuberosum
TGAGAGAAAATATCTAAAAACGTACTATTCTATTCTGAAAATAATAATAATAATGTTTCGGAACTTATAAAATTAATAAAGAGTTTAGTATTTATAGCCATCAGAAATTAGTGCAGGCGAATAGTTTGGCGATGTTAGTCGATGTTGCCGAATGACTCGGTGACTCGACCTTCTTCTGTTTCATCGCCGTTTCATGCTTGCTTTTAACATCTTCACGTTCTGGACCATTGGGAGGTATAGTACTGCTTTGTGGAACTATTCGGCAAAGCTCCGACTATTCCTTTCATCGCCTTTTTGATCCTCTTCCTTCAGGGCGTCGCGTACTGGAACAAAGGGCGGAGTCTGTCCTTTTGGCGAATCGCCAAAGGTTCTTGGCGATGCTTATGCTTCAGCTTCTTCGTTCTTTTCAGTCTTTTTGTTCCTTTTTGCGCCTAAGTGTCCATGCTTCCCCTAAAACTTCAAATACCTGAAATTTAAGAGTTTTCATCAGATATTGAGACAAAATAAGCATTCGAGGACACTATTTCTATTAAAATAAAGCCCTAAATGAGTCCAATTTGTGGACTCATCAAGCCTCCCTCTCATTAGATGTGATGCACTTCACACCCATGAAAAGGACTCTACTTGGTGCGGCTTTTCAGACATCCTAGGGCACTTAATCCTAATGCTCCGATACCAAGTTTGTAATGCCCTGAGGCTACCCCCTTGACATAAACACGGGACCTAGGATCACGAGTGACCCCATGCTAACCCTAAGTTGGGCATAATTTATTTAGCAAACTGAACAAATCTATGAATAGATAAACTAATGCGGAAGCCAAATCATGAGGCAACTGAAATGATGGGGATACCAAATACTGTCTGAATATAAAGAAACTATGAGTTTAATAACAACTGAAAGATCAAACTCACCTCTAAAAATGAATCTAACTATGTTTGAATATAAGCCTCTAACTGACTAGAGATGCTGGGACATGCCCCCAGCTAACCCTAGCAAAAATGAAACCAAAATAAAAGACTGAAATGGGAAATATATATATTGTCCTCAAAATATGAGGACTCACCACTGAAGCTACAGAAATGGAGATCGGTAGCCGATCTATGCGTGATCTGAATGCTGAGGACCTGAACCTACATTACGAAAAGATGTAGCGCAGAGTATGCGTCAGTACTTGAAAGGTACTGAGCATGCAGGATAGGATAAAGCTGAATAATATATACATAACTTAACAAAGAAATAAGAGCAATGACATAATTGGAACATGATGTAAATACTGAAATATACTGAATACTGAGCTAAGTGAATGTAATGACCAAGTACAAGACATGCAGAGACTGAATACTGAACTATAACTGATAACCTGGTCAATGTACCAAAATATGACTGTGGAAGCTACTATTAACTGACATAAAACCACATGAGCTAAATGTGGAGTCCAATGTATAAGCCCTATCGAGAGGACCCAATATACCTTGCCAAGGGTATAGAGGCATGACTGGCCTGATCACTAAATATGATGCCCACAGAGGGGACTTACAAACCTATTGGGGCACGTAGTTCTGGGACTGTGAGGGTGACTGACCCTAGTCCAACTAGGTATTAAGCCTACTCCCAACTGAATATGTAAGTAACACATTATAATTGAATTCTGTAATACTCAATAGCTCAAAATATACTGATATGCTAACTGAAAATGCAACATTAATATATTGATAATGAAACATTCTTAACTGGGGCATGTCTAACTGAATAATCTGACCTAGCAAGTGTAATCATGAACTAAACAAATAAACACATCTAGGGTTCTAAATTTCATGCAAGAAACTAAGCAACAATGTTACGAAGTCATGATAATCTGATTTGGATTAATCTACATGCTAAATCGCAACAATTTCTAACATTCAAGAAATCCTAGGTCTATATAATATTTAGGGAATCAAGATTTTGACTGAAATCTAGGGACCTAATGGGAGAAAGGAACCTACTAGTGAAATCCCACATACCTGGTGACGAATTTCAGGGAGAAATCTTTCGATTTTGGGGCTGAAACTGATGAGAACTTGTTGCGTTTTTGGAGGGGTTTGGGTCACCTCTTTTCTCCTCTCTTTCTCTGAGTTTGCTAAATTTTGGTGAATGAATCACTTAGGGTGGATTCTAATTAAGTTAATAGGCTTAAACTGACCAAAACTATGTAGTTTATGGGTTAAACGATGTAGTTTAGGTACCCAACGCATATGGAAAAGACTAAACGACCCCTAACTTAAAAGTTGTCGGGGACATTGATGGACTAGACCGATGGACCGTGGGAGGACCGATGGTCCGTTTTGGTCGGCCGTCGTTTGGTGACTGGGAGCTAGAAGCTGGAGGTCTGACCCATGGCCCTGGACCACAGACCGTGGTTTGACCTACGGTCTGTAGGTCCTGGAGTAGGTTGACCCTTAGCTGAATTCTTCTGGGAATTTTGGGAGGGGGTTGGAGGTGGCCAAGCACGGACCCCACCTACGGTCCGTGGGTCACCCTACAGTCTCTAGGTGGCACCCGTCGGTGGCACTTGCAACTTATGAAATGACTACTGGTTGGTCTTTCTAGGATACATGGTGTTAAATTCATCTTCTTAGGATTTACCTCAATACCCTTACCGGAAACAATGTGACCAATAAAAGCCACAAATCTTATTCAAAACTGACGCTTGCTAAATTTTGCAAAGAGTTGTTGATCTTTGAGAACTTACATCACAATCCTCAAATGATCGGTATGCTCATCCTCACTCCTTGAGTAAATTAAGATATCATCGATAAACACAATCACAAACATACAAGGTATTGTCTAAACACCCTATCCATCAAATCCATAAATGCGGCCTGAGCAGTAGTCAAGACAAACGACATTACCAAAAACTCATAATGACATACCTAGTTTGAAAATCTATCTTCGGAATGTCATACCTTCACCTTCAATTGGTGGTAACCCGAACGGAGGTCGATCTTTGAAAAGTAACTTACTCTTTGTAGTTGATCAAAAAAATTATCGATCCTTGGAAGTGGATATTTGTTTGTAATGGTAACCTTGTTCAATTGTCGGGTAGTCAATACACATACAATGTGAACCATGTGTCTTTTGAAAAAACAAACTAGAGCACCCCATGGAGAGATACTCAGTTAGATGAAACCCTTATCCAATAAATATTTCAATTGTTCTTCTAACTCCTTAAGTTATGTCGGGGCCATACAATAAAAAGGATACAGATAGGCTGCGTATCTAGGAGAAGGTCAATATCGAAGTCTATTTCCCTTTCGAGAGGAACACCAGGTAAATCATCAGGAAACACTTCTGAAAACTCATCAACAACGGGGACCGACTCAAAGATGGGGGTTTCAGAATCCGTATCCCTAAACCGAATAAGATGATATATGCAACCCTTAAAAATTATTTTCCTAGTTTTGAGACAGAGAAATATTGACCTTCAGGAATAGAATTTCCCCCTTTCCACTCTAGATGGGTTCATTTGGAAACTCTAACTTGACTACCTGAGTTCTACAATTAATAGAAGCATAACACGAATGGAACCAATCCATACGAAGGATAACTTCAAAATCTTACATATCAAGCTCTACAAGATCAACATGAGTAACTCTATGGGATAAAGAGACAATACTCTTTCTAGAGAATCTCTTAGCCACAGTAGATTCACCAACATGGGTAGAGATAGAAAAAAGGTCTAACAAAACATCTGGAAGAATATCAAACCTGCCACATATGGCATCACAAAAGAAAAGGTAGAACCAGGATCAATCAAAACGTAAACAACAAGATGGAAGACCGGTAACCACATTGGGAGAACCCACTTGCTCATGATGAGTTTGGAGTGCATAAAATCTGTTTTTCTTCTGCCTCCCACTAAAACCTGATGAATGGTAAGAATGAGCCCATCGACGATTATCTCCTTCATTCTTAGAAACTGAGGGAAAATCCCTTATCTTGTTAGAACCAACTAGACATTTACTCTCATGCATTCTTCCACACCTAGAACAAGTAGACATTGAAGATCCACCACCATTTATTCCTTGAGGTTTAGGGTTAGACACCATATCTTTGTTGAATTTATGAGGAGCATTATAGAAACCTTAACCGGAAAACCTTTGTCGAAACTTAGAAAACCCTATCCATCGGACCTTGAATATGTAAAGTCACCATCACCGGTCTTGGTCCTTTTTGCCTCCCTAGACATTTTGTTAAGCTTTTCATCTTTTATTTGTTGAGCATTAACCATGAGGCGAGAAATGTCTATATCATGGATGAGAATGGCGGTATGACATTCTTTAACCACCATCTCGGACACTCCCAAAACAAACTTACTCATCCTTGCCCTAGGATCAACTCGTGAAGCTGGCCATGTGGGAGTTGCGTCAACTGAAAGTTTGAGGGCAGTTGGGTGTTTTCCTCATTATTTTATATTGATACTATGTCGTTTTACCCATGCTTAGGACCCTTATATAAATAATTTTAACCCCAAAACTTACCCATTCAAGTCATTCTATTAAATTCACCAAAAGAAATTGGGTTCTTCCTCTTAAAAGTTTTTCTCTCCACAGGAGCCACTTCACGGCTCGTGAAGGCCTTGACTGACCGAGCTCGTGGAATTTTGAGTTAGTTTTAGGGGTTAGGGGGTGGCTTGGCAAGCCACTATTTTGTGACCACGAATGGGACCACGGCTCGTGATGCCCCTTGTGAAGATGGGGCCGCCCCATATAAGTTGAGGGGTAAATGGGTCTTTCCTAGAATTAATTAAATCATAGCTACGTCGTTTTACCCAAGACTTGGACCCTTATATAAGTCATTTTAACCCCAAAACTCACCCATTCAAATCATAATTTTCAAAACCCAAAATAAATCCCAAAGTCTTCCTCTCAAATATTTCCTCTCTAGAAACTTGAAGAAGAAGAAGGGTTGAAGCTGGGTCTCAAGGTCAAGTCTCCATTCTCCAATTGTTTGTGGGCTTTGATAGCAAGGTATGATTGGTTTTCATCCATGGAATCCTTGCATCCATGGAGCCGCTAAGGTCTCTAATTGAAAAGTAGAAATTCTCGAATTTGAGTTAGGGTTTTCTTCTAAGTTGTGGGTCTTTATGAATGTTGGTTCAATTGATTGAATTATGATTGATTATGCATGAATCGAGAGAATTCTATGTTTTTTATGATGAAATATCATGTACCCATGTTTCTAAGATGAAATTGATGTAAATGGGTTTTACTCTAAGAAATGAGAATTTATGGAATTAGGTGCATTCTTATAGGATAAATAAGATGTGATATGTATTGCTTTGAGAGTGAAGCATATGTTGTGAATTGTTGATTATTGATGTTATTATTGTGGAAGGGATTTTCCCACATGATTTTCTTATGTATGAATGTGAAAAGCTTCCTCATATTGAATGATTCTAGGTTGAAAGGATTGCTCACTTAAAGTGAATCTAAGCATAGGAATTATGAGAATGATGAGGCTAGAGTTGATTACCCTTGACCTCTAATGAGAAGAATATGACGCGATTACCCATATTCATTGGAGTCGGACTAGAGGCGAATACCCAGGATCCTAAGTAAAAGACATGAGGTGAGTACCCATGCCATATGACAGAAAGACATGAGGTGAGTGCCCATGTCACATGATGTAGGGACAAGAGGTGACTACCCATGATCCCATAGCATGATGGACAAGAGGCGACTACCCATGATCCTATAGTAGAAGGGACAAGATGCGACTACCCATGATCCCAATGTAAGAAAGGCTAGAGGCGATTACCCACGTTCCCTTATAGTAAATCAAAAGGCAATTCCCCGTATCTTTAAAAGATAAGCTAAGATATGATATGATAGGTGATGATCTTGGATTGTTGCTTGAGTTTGCCTTCCATGATGAGTAAGACTAGTGGCGGGTACCCATGTCTTGACTAAGTATGAATTGAGGTTACTTCAAGAAGTACTCCTTATACGTGAAATAATATATTATTTGCATTGATTATGCTTTATGACTTATGTTTTCTAACTCTTATGTTATGTTTATAAAAGCTATTATATTTAGTACATTTTTGTACTAACGCATACTCTTGCCTACATTTCTCATCCAAATATAGGGTCCAGCGTTCCTGATTCTCATCCTAGTGGCTAGGATCCATACTAGAAGAAGAGTCAAAGATTGGTGAGTCCTCATTCATCCTAGGATTTGGCAACTACTTTCTTTATGTTCTTTTGATTTAAGTTTTGAACAATTTTGTATGGGCTGTGTCCCAAGATTCTATTGTAGACTTCCGCATTGCAATTAAAATTTTTGGTTATGTTGAAAATGTTTTAAATCTTATCGATTTCTATTATCTTGACTATGAAAGCTAAGTGGTTTATATGGGGCCCCTTAGGGTCTTCTATGCCATGTTACATCTAGGGGGTGCCCTTAAGTCATGACAAACTTTGTAATCAGAGCACAATGTTTAGAAAGGTTTTAGGATGTCTCAAAACCACGTCAAGTAGAGTCTTGTTGATGAGTGTGAAGCGCGCTACATTTATGAATAAAAGGCTACAAGATGTTTAGGAAACTTCACTTCTTCATTACTCTAAGTCGTGTGATAGAGTTTAACTCTATAAGGTCTCTCTCCTAATCCTTACCTGATGGTGTATATGATATAACTACTCGAAGAGCTTTTGCTAGAAGGAATGGAGGAGAAGATGTTGGTCAAGAAGCTCCTCCTCAAGCTCTGGTTGACCCTTTGGCCGAGCAAATGACTATTGGAGAGTTTAGGACTACTTTTCAAGTTTTGGCTTAAGACGTGAAGGTCCAAGCCAATAGGGAGGTTGTGGTCCCCGTGAACCCAAATGTGGGTATGGTGGCATCTAGAGTGAGGGACTTCACTAGGATGAATCCTCCGAAATTCTATGGTTCTAAGGTTGAGGAAGATCCTCAAGGGCTCATTGAAGAGGTTTACAATGTGTTGACTATTATGGGAGTGACGCCGGTGGAAAAGGCGGAATTGGCCGCTTATCAATTTAAGGGTGTTTCTCAAATTTGGTTCAAGTCTGCTTTCCTTGATATGTTCTTTCCTCTTGAGATGAGAGAGGCAAAAGTACTTGAGTTTATCAATCTCCGACAAGGGAACATGAGAGTGAAAGAATATGCTTTGAGGTTCATGATGAGTCCACGATTTGGACTCATTTAGGGTTTGATTTTAATAGAATTAGTGTCCTAAAATGCATATTTTGTCTCAATAACTGATGTAAATACTTGAATTTCAGGTATTTGAACTTAGGTACAAATCATGGACACTATGGAGCAAAAAGGAACAAGGCAGCCGAAAGAATGAAGAAAAAAAAGCCTGAGGATCGCCTAAACCATTGGGCAATTTACCGAATGGCCTTGGTCTCTCCCAATGTTCTAGTGTGCCAATCCCTGAAGGACAAAATCAAAGAGGCGATAGAAAGGAGCAGTCGACGAGTCACTGAACGATTCCGTGATGCCATATGTGACTATGAGGTTTGATGTGCTTTCTGATGAGTTGTTAGATCCCTTTTCTGTCTCTACTCCTGTTGGTTATTTTATTGTGGCTAAGAGGGTCTATAGAAAGTGTCCCGTTTCCTTGTCCCATAGAGTTACTCTTGTTGATTTTGTAGAGCTTGATATGCTAGAATTTGAAGTTATCCTTGGTATAGATTGACTGCACTCTTGTTATGCTTCTATTGATTGTAGAACCTGTGTAGTCGAGTTTCAATTTCTGAATGAGCCTATCCTAAAGTGGAAGGGGGAAAAATTCTATGCCTAAGGGTCAATTTGTTTCCTATCTTAAAGCTCGAAGGATGATTTCTATCGAATTCATGTACCATCTAGTTAGGGTGAGGGATATGGATTTTGAAACACCTACTCTTGCATCGGTCCCCATTGTTAATGAGTTTCCGGAAGTGTTCCCAAATGATCTACCCAGTATTCCTCCAGAAAGGGAGGTAGACTTCGGTATTGACCTTCTCCTAGATACACAACCTATTTATATTCCTCCTTACCAAATGGCTCCGGTAGTACTTAAAGAATTAAAGGAGCAATTGAAAGATTTGTTGGATAAGGGTTTCATCCGACCGAGTATCTCTCCATGGGGTGCTGCATTTTTGTTTGTTAAGAAAAAAGATGGTTCACTTCGTATGTGTATTGACTATCGACAATTGAATAAGGTGACTATTAAGAATAAGTATCCACTTCCAAGGACAAATGGTCTATTTGACCAACTAAAAGAAGCGAGTTAATTTTCCAAGATTGACCTTAGGTCGGGTTATCACTAATTGAGGGTGAGGGAATATGATATTCCGAAAATGGCTTTTAGAACCCCATATGGTCATTATGAGGTTTTGGTGATGTCGTTTGGTTTGACTAATGCTTCGTAGACATTTATGGATTTGATGAATAGGGTGTTTAGACAATACCTTGATATGTTCATAATTGTATTCATTGATGATATATTGATTTATTCGAGAAGTGAGGATGATCACATCAATCATTTGAGGATTGTGTTGCGAATTCTCAAGGACCAACAACTTTTTGAAAAGTTTAGCAAGTGTGAGTTTCTGCAAAGGTCTGTGGCTTTTCTTGGCCATACTGTTTCAAGTAGGGGTATTGACATAGATCCTAAGAAGACTGATGCGGTCAAAAGTTGGCCTAGACCTTTATCCCCTTCGGATATTAGAAGTTTCTTGGGTTTAGCTGGTTACCACAGAAAGTTTGTTGAGGGGTTTTCTTTGATAGTCTCTCCATTGAAAAATTTCACTCAAAAGAAGGCCAAGTTCATATGGTCCGAAGCATGAGAAAAGTTTTTAGGAATTAAAAGATAGACTCAGTTCCGCTTCGGTGTTGACTTTACCGGAAGGGATGGATGGTTTTGTTGTTTATTGTGATGCCTCGAGAATTTGGTTAAGATGTGTACTTATGAAAAATGGGAAGGCTAATGCCTATGCTTCAAGGCAACTTAAGGTTCATGAGAAGAATTATCCTACCCATGATCTTGAATTAGCGGCGGTGGTTTTTGCCTTAAAGATTTGGAGGCACTATTGGAATGGTGATCATGTGGATGTTTTCACCGACCATAGAAGTTTGCAATATGCGTTAAATCAGAAAGATCTTAATCTTCGCCAAAGAAGGTGGCTTGAATTACTAAAGGATTATGATATGAGTGTTCTCTATCACCCCGGTAAGGCAAATGTGGTGGCAGATGCTCTTAGCCGACTATCAATGGGTAGTGTTGCCCATATACAAGAGTGCAAAAGAGAATTGGTACGAGATGTACATAGATTGGCCTGATTGGGTGTTTGATTAATGGACTCCAACAAGGGTGGGTTGTGGTTCAAAATGGTTCAGAATCGTCTTTTGTTACGGATGTGAAAGCCAAGCAATGTCTTGATCCGACCTTAGTAGAATTGAAAGAAGCGATGCTTAGAAAGTCCGTTGAGGCTTTCTCCCAAGGGGGAGATGGTGTGCTTCGTTATCAGGGTCGTTTATGTGTCCCCAATGTTGATGACTTAAGGGAACACATTTTATCAGAAGCCCATAGTTCACGATATTCCATTCACCAAAGACCCACCAATATGTACCGTGACTTGCGGGAGATTTATTGGTGGAATGGGATGAAGAAGGATATTGCGGAATTTATGGCTAAGTGTCCTAATGGTCAACAAGTGAAAGTTGAACATCAAAAACCGGGAGGTTTGTCCAAAGGCATTAGTATTCCTACTTGGAAGTGGGAAGATTTCAATATGGACTTTATAGTTGGGTTGCCTCGTACTTGATGAGAATATGATTCGTTTGGATAATAGTAGAACGAATGACGAAATTGACTCATTTAGTTCCCCTCAAAGTTTCTTATACGGCGGAAGATTATGCTAAGTTGTATTTGAGGGAAATGGTAAGGTTGCATGGAGTTCCCTTGTCTATTATCTCTGATCGAGATACTCAGTTCACTTCTCAGTTTTTGAAATCTTTCCAAAAGGGTCTAGGTACTCGTATTAAGCTTAGCACGACTTTTCATTCAAAAAACCGATGGGCAAGTGGAGCGTACTATGCAAACTTTGGAAGATATGATGAGAGCATGTGTCATTGATTTTAAGGGTAATTGGGATGACCATTTGCCATTGATTGAGTTTGCTTATAACAATAGTTACCACTAGAGTATTAGTATGGCTCCATTTGAGGCTCTTTATGGTAGGAGGTGTAGATCTCCTATAGGTTGGTTTGCGGTGGGTGAAGTTTCCTTGATAGTACCCGAGTTAGTTCATAAGGCTATGGGAAAAGTCCGACTTATTAGAGAAAGGTTGAGAACAACCCAAAGTCGACAAAGGTCTTATGTCGATGTTAGAGGAAGAAATCTTGAGTTTGAGGTAAATGATTGGGTGTACTTGAAAATCTCACCCATGAAGGATGTAATGAGATTTGGGAAGAAAGGGAAGCTTAGTCCCCATTATGTGGGTCCATATCAGATTTTGAGGCAAGTTGGTAAGGTTGCTTATGAGCTTGAGTTGCCTTATGATTTGGCATTGATGCATCCGGTTTTCTATGTCTCTATGTTAAAAGAAATGTGTTGGAGATTCAACATCTATATTTCCCTTAGAAGGTTTGGGAGTTAAGGAGAATTTTTCTTATGAAGTAGTTCCGGTTGACTTTTTAGATCGGCAAGTCAAGAAGTTGAGAAACAAAGAAGTTGCTTCCGTGAAAGTGTTGTGGAGGAATCAATTAGTTAAGGGTGCTACATGGGAGGCCGAGGCCGATATGATGTCCCGATATCCTCATATTTTTCCTTCTATTCCTACTCTAGCTTGAGGTAAAGAGTTCCTCGTGGTTTACTCTTTGTTTTGGTGTCATGTGTTTTTGATGATTTCCATGATTCCTTATTTTGTGCATGTTCATGAAAAGCTTAAGTTTTGAGAAAATGAGTCAATTTGATTGATTTCTACCTTTTTATGTGCTATGAGTATGAATCACATATAGACTTCATGATATGATGTTGAGCACACTTCTAGCTTGGAGACGACATTTCCTCATCGGATATGAGAAATCTTGAAATTTCATGTATATTGGGCTGCTAGGTCTAGTTCCTTTCTTTCTTATGATTCTTTGAGTATGTCTAGCTTGGAGTCGATGTTTCCTCCTCGGATATGTGAATTTATGTGATTGCATGCATGATGGTGTGCTAGTTTCGAGTCTTTCTTTCATAAGATGATTAGAATCCCATTCGAGGATGAATATTCCCAAGGGGGAGATAATGTAACACCTAAGAAACTAGAGACTAAGCAAGGAGCTAGGTGACAAGTCATAATCCAATGTTTTGGAGCCTGGGCACCCTTCAGGAGGGCCCACATGGCCGTGAAGGGCACCATGTGGCGTGATATTTCCCGTGTTGGCTCAAAAAACAAAGCCAAATGGGCTTCCTTCCCACAAGAAGCATGATGGCTCATGGTGGGCACCACGGAGCGTGGTATTGCTTGTGAAAAGGGAGGCATTAGCTCCTCTGAGGCAGACCCTCCACACGAGCCACTTGACGGCTCGTGGAAGGGGTCATGTAGTGTGAGAGTTTTGGGAAAGATTTTGCAAGCCACTGGTCCAAGGGCCACGACAGTCTAGACGGCTCGTGAACCCTTGGACGGCTCGTGAAGCAGGCCGTGTAGGGATTGCATCAGCTGAATGTTTGAGGGCAGTTGGGTGTTTTCCTAATTATTTAATATTGATACTATGCCATTTTACCCATGCCTAGGACACATATATAAGTGATTTTAACCCCAAAACTTACCCATGCCTAGGACCCCCAAGATTTTGTATTAATTAATCAAATCTCAAGGTGTAAGTACGTAGCTTTCCTTAACCATCAAGTACAATTTTAAGGATACAATCATTAAATGGGTATGAATAGCTAAGAATTATTAGGAACATTCACAAAGTCTAATATTATCCAGTTTCATATAGAGATCATCACTCTCATTATAGTCATAGATGCATTCAATCGACAAAAACTACAACATATATTATCACTCTTTCCTATTGCAATTATTTTTTGTTTTTTTACAGATACGACTCTACAACACATATAGTACTAGGAGTAGGGTAGATCGATGAATCCTTAGGATTTAGAGTCTAGATAGGATGCAAGGGATCTTGTAAACCCTAAAACATCAATAGTGCTGCTAGTGGTGGTTGGCACACTCAAGGAAACCTCAGAAGTCCCCTTAACAACAAGTGGTATAATAGTAAGAGTTTCAGACTTCATCACAACATGAATTCCAATAATAAGCCTTACCTCTGATGGCACTAAGCTTGAAGAAGGTCCTCCTGCACGAGGTCTCAGCTCATCTAACCTCAACTCCTCATCAACCTTGGACCTTATGTGCTTTCCCAATATATATTCCCACTCCTGGTCTCTCTTCATGTGCTTTCTCTTCTTTGATTTATTCCTCTCCTTATCTTTCTCACAAGGGTGCTTTCCCGGCTCTTTGGGTAGCTCACTCCATAAGTCAATAAATGACTCTTCCCTCTCCAATTCCTGAATATCTTGAATTTGGAACACCTTTGTTGTCATCTCTGTAAATCTGTGAGCTCAAAATCCCAGAGGTAAAAAGAGGATTGTACAAGAGCACTTAATGCAGAATTTCCTAAGTTCACATGTATTTCATCATTTCCCAAGTTCACCTGTTGATGTCCATATAAATCTTCATTTTATTTTTTCTCTTTATTTTTTGCCATAAAAGTTTTGCAAAATTATAAGAATTAAATAGGAAAGGGCAATGGACGTGAACACAACAATAGTATTACAAATATATAGAGGAACTTTATATTTTATTGTGACTTCCTTAACTTTGCTATGATGACCACCAAGTCATTTTCCCTTTTTTGATCTTTTAAGCATTTGAAGATTTCCTATAGAGACCTCAGGTCATTTATGACTTGTTGGTACTGACACTTTTCTTAACGGGTCGTTAATTTGGGTTTTGTGCAAATGTCCATGATTTGAAGCATTTGAAACTTGAACGGTTGAATATGGTCAAAATTATAGGAAGATGTCCTCAGAATGCAATTCTGTTGATTTCATCAGTTCTAGAAGGAATGAGATTAGGTCCAAATTGGTGTAACCCTCCTCTGCCCAAGCACCTCCTCCCAGATTCCTCTCAGTTATTGCTCCAAGAACCTTCAATAAACTCAAAGCTGCTGGAGAGAGGACTATTCTTGAGGAGAGACAACTCTCCACAAATGAAGTCATGAACGATTACCCATCTATCTGGGACACTATTCAATTCCATAAGTTTGAGGGGTTTACAAAGTCAAAAAACCCCTATATTACTTCTTTGGTGCTAGAGTACTGCATTGCCTAAGCTCAGGCCCTGCAAAATAAGTGGAAATATATAGTTTCAAAGTCGCTTGAAGAAGTGGAGGTACGCAACAAGAATGTACAATGCAATGCTGGGGAAATTAACATTGTACTGGGGGAACTAAATCAGATTTGTATTCACTCCAGATATGACATGACTTAGACTTCTTAAAAAAATGGTTGGCTCCCTTGATTTCTGATTCTTCTCCCCCTGGATGGCCGATGGTTCTCGGATCGAGAAAAAGGATTTGAATGTGGTAGCGCAATATTGGTTTGGATTCATCAACAATAATATTATACCCTCACAAAATGAGTCGATCCGTCACTATCCAAATGCAGTCTTGGAGGGTACGATCATTGATAGGGAGAACATTCATGTGGGTGAGATTACATTTGATGAGATATTGATGGGGGATAGGCAGGAGCAGACCTCTCTCTCATTTCCAATACTGATTACACAACTCTATGAAAGGGAAAGAGTCCTTATAGGGTAGCTATAAATGAGGGGGTCACCCCGACTTCTTTCAGACATTAAGAGGATTGAGGCTTGGTTCTTTTGGGATGATGTGGCTCAGAGGAAGATGCCACCACCATACATAACACCCGTGGTTGATCTGACCCTACTAGTAGCTGAGGCTAGCACACTTGCCCCATTCTTCTATGCCTTATACATTTACTACTTCTGTATTTGCTACTACTTCTGCGGTGAGACCTACCTCGACTCCTATCACCCATCCCACATTGACCCAGGCTATGATTTATCACACGGACACCCTTGCCCGTTAGGAGGATGTTAGAGCCGCACGAGTTGAGACGAACATGTTCGGGATCATTAATAGGGCTATTGAGATAGCCTTGGCTCTGTTTAGGGACAACGTGAGTTTGTGTGAGGGGTTGTTAGAGGGACATTGTGTAATGTTTGATAACCTCACTGCGAGACTTGAGGCCCAAGAGAATGTCAAGTATAGTTCTGGTGCATTAGACATGATGAGAGAGAAGCTTTCTACCTTGTGAGTGGAAGTGACTCAGTTGCAGTCTGTACATATTTCTATGCTATGGGGTGAGGTTTGTCTACAAGATGCACCTACGTCTATGCTACCCTAGATGCCAGTAGTGAGCCTCTTCGCAGTGAGCAACCAAAGACAGTTGTGAGTGTTGTTGTTGATGATGATCTTGAGAGGGATGAGGATGAGTTGGCCGAGGATATGGATGAGGAAGAGTTAAGGAGCGAGGAGCATGGGATTACATAGACTCTTACCTAGATGCAGGAGACCGAGAACGTCATTTTTCAGGCGGCCCTAGAGAGATCCCTCTGGGAGACTTCAGAGGTTGGTCCTAGTGGTGTCTCTTTAGACCTCCACCATCCCTCAAAGTGTTGAGACGGGCATTGATGCCTCAGATGAGTCTTCGTTGTTGTTTTCGCTGATCGATTGTCGATAATTAATTCCCCTCTTGAGGCTTCCCAACACAAGGCTCCAGATGAGAGAGCTCTATTGTCCTAGCCTGTCAGGGGGACCCTTTTATCTCAGCCTCCTGTACTTTTCTTAATATCGCACTAAGGACACTACTTGTTTATTTTATGTGGTGTGAGCACCTTCGAGCCAATATTCCCCTTCTTGACTGTACTTTGTTATTTTGAGTTTTGGATGATTGTATTACTTTACTTTTGTTTATATTATAGTGTTTCCTTTGGTTGAGTGCATCTCTAGTATGCATTTTCTCTTAATTTTGCAATCCCCCATGAGTTTTTAAAATCATGAAATGTTTGAAGGTTTCATTGATAATGATTTGAGAATCAATTGCGTTGAATATCGATGTCTTGAATAGTACTCATTATAAGCATGATGTAGAGTGTTGGTGTTGTGAGAATGAACTCGATATGGTTGCACTTTTGAGCAATCTCTTTGAGCCTTTTGTTGACTAGTTGTGTTTTGATATGAGCCTTGCAATGAAAATCACACATAAACTTTTGCTCTTTTTGGGATGTGCTTGATTAACGTTTCAAGGACACTTCTTCCAATTCTAAGTGTCAACGATCGTTAGTCAGTATAATAACCCAACTAAATGAGTTGGGGTCAAATCCGAACATGTTCGAATCAGTCATAGGAATAGACATTATAGAATAAAAACATAATTCAAATTCGGGGGTGACACTAATGTCAAATAAAGGGGGTTTTGGTTTTAACTATCACCTACAACAACAACAAATAATATGAAAATAATAATAGGGAGACGGGTTCTTGGGATGTGATTCGATTACGGGCTGTTATAGACAAACGGGTAGTTGCAACTATTAGAAAACAACTGTAAAATAGTGAATAAGCTAGACTATAGAGGAGGTAAACTTTCTCTCGAACAGTTTACCCTGAATCAAGTCAATTTCTCTCGAACATAGACAAGCATGCAAATTAAGAACAACCTACGCTTTAGTCCATTCACTCTCTCGAGCTGAATGTGTGGAAAAGGGTTTAGGATTCACTCTCTCGAGCTGAACCCATATCAACCCAATGCC
>NW_006239171.1:174538-180030 GCF_000226075.1 Solanum tuberosum
CGAAGGTAGAACTGCATTTGCAACTACAATTCTTTAATTTAAACCAAAATTACTGATTGAAATCACTTCTAAACAACAATTACACTAACAATTAGCAACACCCATTAGCTAAATCAGCCCATAATCACATAATCACACCCCAAAAATTGGGGTTTTAGCTAGACATCATAAAAAGATAAAAATCGTTACCAAATTGTGTTTCCATCAACTGGGTATGATTAATTTCATCTTTACAAAGGTCCAAATTGAAGAATCTTGAAGACCCACTTTCAATTTCTCATAGGTGAGAAGATTTAGTTCTTCAATGCTAAGAAAAACTTGTCTCTTAGTTCAAAACTCAAAATTTTAAGATAAAAGATTGTTCAGGATAAAAATTCATATCTAACTTAATGCTTGAAAATGTATTTATAGTCACCAAAAATATGTTGCGAAGGTCCATTCGGCGTAGTAAGTCGGGCTCGCCAATCAGCTCGGCGATCCGCCCTTTGGCCGATTTCATCGCCTTTTTGCTTTGGCCTTCAGCATCCTCAAGGTCTGTAACTTTGGGAGATCTAACACTGCATCGCGAAACGACTCGGCGATTCGCCGAGTGCTCCTTTCTCTCACCAACTTGATTTTCTCCTTCAGGGCTTGGCACACTGGAACTTTAGGCGAGGTAATGGCCATTCGGTGACTCACCAAATGGACTAGGTGATCATCAAACTCTCTTTTCTTCCTTCTTTTAGCTCGCTTCGTTCCTTTTTGTAAATTACTGTCCTTGCTTTGTTCCTCAATCCAAATACCTAGAAATCAAGGATTTTACTTAAGTTATTGGCACAAAATAAGCATTTGAGGACACTAAATCTATCCAAATAAAGCCCTAAATGAGTCCAAATCTTGGACTCATCAACACCCCAAACTTTAACTTTTGCTTGTCTTCAAGTAAAATTCAAGTTCAACAGTTCAAAAAGGATGTCTCAAACAGTGCTACACAAGATTCAATCATGAATGCACACAACATGACTCAACTTACTTATGCAAGGATCAATTGTGCATTCAAAATTCAAGTTGTGACTCACCAATATAAAAGACTCTCAAGCTCACAATACTTGCTTCAAATGCAAGTTCAAGCTCAACAAAGGTATTCAAATGCCCTCACACAAAGATGATTCCATATTCACACATAATGGTTCAACAATTTATAGCTCCGGAGTCAAAACAACTCTCACACTCAAAAAGGTAAATACATGCATGACTTCACCCATAGGTTTGCCCTTATTTTCCAGCCAACATTTGTTTCAGCTCACTCAAGATTAAAAAGGTCTTTTCAAGGCTTGTAATGGGGCTGAGTGTAAAGGTATGGTCATTTAGGCTCAGTGGCTGCTATCCTCATGAAATGTGGTGTGAACAACACTTCCTTTCCTTTTCTTCATCATTCTCATTCAAGCTCACAATTCACCCCATTATTATCTTTCCATGGAACACCGGACACCCCATTTTCTTTTGCACTTTCAAAACTTTATTTCAAAACTTTTTCGTTCTTTTTCTTTTTCATTCATCTTTTCTTTTTCTCCTTTTTTGTTTTTTTTTTGTATAGAGGGGTTCCATCTTTGTCAAAACCATGGATCAAGGGAGATTCTTTTGCATTTCTTGATTTACCTTCTCTTTCCACCACACCCCCAACTTAGGCTTTTGGCCTAAGTTGGCTATTCAAACAAACCACAATTTACAAGGATTATGGGTGAAGGGATAAAGAGAGGTCTTATTTGCATCAAGTTTCTTCCAAGAAAAAGGACAAGGCTCAAAGGGGTTAAACATAGTTCACTCACTCACAAGGTTTGCCACAAAAGAGGTATAATGTCAAATTGTTTCACTCTTTAAAATTGTTTCCTAAGATCATTTCAAGAGCTTGCATCACTTAGTCAACCGGACCAACGGGGCAAATTCTAGGTGTCATCACACATGGTTCATGGTAAGATCATCACACAAGGCATTGACACCAATGTCAAACAAGACTTCACACTTTTGCTAGTGTGCAATGTTCATCACAAGAGCCTCAATTTGATAATCGGCTAGTTACAATGAGATGCAAACAGTTCACATATTGTCTATGCAACTTCATTTGGCCTCATCGTAGCCGTAAATATGACACTTAAATTTGTACAAGAACAGTCACAATTAAATACACAATCAGAAAGTGTGGCAAATATTTTAGAAGTGTCCGAAAACCATTTGCAATTAAAACAAGGAGCCACAAGCTTAAGCATCCATAAAACAGTATTAAAAACATCAGTTTCAGCACAAAACCCAATGTATAAACAAAATACTGATCACAAGAAGTGGGTATGAAAATACCTCACCCCACTAGAAACAAAAAACCATTTGTCCTCAAATGCAATAAACACAAAATATCCAAAAAGTAAATAAAGATGACAGAGAGGGAGGTAAATAGAAGTCCTGTTTAAACAGTCGCTCCTCTGTTGGGGCATCAATGCCCGGTGCATCACTGATCTTGGACATCAGTGCCCGGAGTCACATCAACAGTGCCATATCCACTAGGGGCTACCATGGACGTCTCTATCAGCGATGTTTGGATAACCGACTGTACAATCGTTTCCTCTAGATCCGATAGGTCTCAATATATGCTCTCCTCCCATACCTCTATATGTTCCTCGTCGGTCTCTGCTTCCGACTCATCAGTAGCTATGTCATCCTGCTATACGTCTCCCATGGTGGCCAAAGGAATCTCAGAAGTTGCTGGGGGATCCACATCATCCGCTGCCTCCAATAGTGAAGTACAGTCTATGGACTTCAAGTAGTCCATATCCTTCCGCAAATATGCAACCTCAGATTTCAAAGCTGTCACCTCTGAAGTTTCCCCCTATCTACTTTCACAAGCCTCAACTCTCGTAGTGAGAGTGTCAATAGATGCTCGTGAGGGGGTCAGTATAGCTAGGATAGCACTCTCGATCATCCATGGAAATGCCGCCTCTAATCGAGTAGCCCTCACATCAGCTAAATGGGTCAAGTGCCCCATTTTCAGGATAATAGCTTGGTTGATCCTGGCGGGCTGGGAAGAGGTGGAAGTACCAGGTGACTGGGAGGAAGAAGTGGGAGAAGATTTACCTGAAGGGCCCGGGGGTAGGAGTAGCCAAAGATGCCTTTGCAGGTATAGAGTCAACGTCCACCTCCGGAGATGTATCCACCGGAGCTGCTCTCCTCCGGTCGGCCTTCTCTTGAGTGTACTCGGCCTCTATACACCGGATATCAGTGAAGGATGAAAGAGTAACCTCAATATCTGTCGTCACATCCCGAGGAACTCCAGCACGCCGACACAACTCTGTAATCAGCATCGGGAAGAGAAGGGATGTCTGTCTCTACTTGGCCCTCATGGCCATATCCTACTCTATGATAAGCCCTATGTCAATGCTCTTCTTAGACATAATCGACCTGAGGCAGTCCGCCTTATGATGGAGGTGAATGGACTCATTCTGGGATGGCATAATGGAGCTGCTGATGAATCCAAACCAATATCACGCAACTACACTCAAGTCCTTCTTCTCGATCGGGACTCCTACGTCAATCCACCTTGGAGTATTGTCTGATATGAGGGGAGCCAGCCATCCCTTGAGCTCATCTAATGATGTTGTAGTGGTAGCCAGATTGGGGTAGTCAAAGTCTGACCCTCTGTCAAGTACCGCGTTGATGTGATCACGGCTAAAGTGCACTATTGTCCCCCGTACCATGATGGACCCCACTGGTCTGAAGGTACTGCCCTTCTTTTTCCTTTTAGGAACTAGGTCACCATACGCCGAGTAAAACTCCCAGACCCAAGTAGGACTATAGGGGCCTCGGGGCCTGGTAAACTGCTCAAAGTGATGATACTGTAGTGTCTATCTCACCCCAGAGTATCTGCCCTCAAAGCCCTCTGTAGAAAATAGCTTCTCCTCCAGAATAGTCCGCAACCCATTAGTTTTTAATCTGTTGAGTAGCCTGGGAGAAGGGACCACTAGTGGCACTGGAGCCACAGGAGGTGCTAGAGCTGGCACTGTATCTGCTGCTGGAGTGGCTACTGGAACTCTAAATGAGTTAGGGCAAGACCTAGCAGGGATCTCCGCTCGCCTAGACTGTAATGGTTGGTCATCCTCCAGCTCAGTTAATATAGCTTGGGAGTCAAAGGACTCTCCATGACTGCTGGAGTTGTGCTCCGGAGTCTCAGATAGAAAATTCTTACCTTTACCTTTTCCTCCCTTTGGAGGATCTTTCCTTCCCTTTTTAGGAGGATTGGCTCCCCCTTCATTTATCACCATGCCCCGTGTTCTTTTACGAGGAGGCATGTCAAGATTGGTTCTATCCATGTCTGCAAAAACAGCAGAGAAAAAAATAGAAATAAGTCAAGCAAAAGCACATAAATCATATTGCAGACAGACTCGCCGAACCAGTCGACATGTCGCCGAATCGCTTTGGCGAGCCAGATCGGGATCAACTAAAGAATTGGCTCAAAATTCCTAGAAACATTGGCATGTCGGCGATGGGAAGGGCCTTTCGTCTAATCGTCGACAGCTTCCGACGAGCAAGGGCTAACCCGTCGAAAGTTCCAGTGCATTTTAGGGGTTAGGGGCGCAAGAAGGGAGATCAAGAAAGACAATCGGTGAGTCGCCAAGTGCACTCGGCGAACTTAGGCTTTTCGCCGAAAGTTACAGAATCTAAACTCCAAATTTAGCATGAAATTAAAGGAGATCTAGGGGGATTCGGCGAACTGCCGAGTGGTTCGGCGAGCTCGACCCAACTCGCCAAACGACCCAACGTGCCTACTTTCAACCCAACTTCAAAAATTCAACCCCGCAGCCCCCGAAAACAAGATCAAAACAGGCACACCTTCAATTAAACTAAGACCCATTACACCCATGCCCCCAAGATATTCAGACTTCTCCCGGTTTTGCCAAATATGGCCATTTGACGACTTTTTTCCCTTAAGAATGATGTCAACTGCTCCATCATTGGGCAAAGCATGTCATTTGGCACAAATGCGGGTTACTTAGACTTCACCCGACTAGACCCACCAACAACAAAACTCAACCCAATAAGAATTGATCAAGTTTAAGCACAAAAATATTGGGAAATCTGCGATTTAGGCAATAGGCAAGACTACAAATTCAACACATGAAAATAAACACACATTTACATTTCAGAGAGTCCTAGCACACAACACTAAGATAAAAATAATTTCAAATGAGTCAAAATTGCTAAATATAAGTCTGCATAAAAAATAAATAGTAATATTTTTCCCTCCAAAATATTAAAAATAGCCTTAAACCAAAATTTCCCACTAATTCCCTTAAAATTTTCAAAACACCCAAATAACTACCCCCACTTCCCACGTAAAACTCCCACACACAAATCCCATATCATTTTCCCCCTAAACTTATTACTTTTCCTTCACCCTCTCCTCTTTCCCTTTACCTCTAATTTTTTTCTTACTTCATTTTCTGGCAATCTTTTGGGTGAGTTTC
>NW_006239171.1:180400-196001 GCF_000226075.1 Solanum tuberosum
ATAAATATATATATATATATATATATATATATATATATATATATGTATGTATCAATATATGTTTATCTAATTGTGTATATATATTTTTGTTTCAGATTGATCTGGGGATAGAGCTTACTTCACCTTGGATAAGAGATTGACTAGCAACAACCTAAATCATCAAACAAATGCTATAGAATTTTTATATTTAGTTGTTGTGAATGTTTTATCATTTAAAATGTAATGTTGAAGTTATTATACACAAGTTTGTATTACTTTTATTTGACATGAGTTTGAACTTGTGAAGCTTATAAATATAAATTTGTTTAGTCAAATTTTATTTGCATTAAGTGTGTTATTCAATAAGATTATTTATTTATATTATTTTAAGGCTTAATGTAAATCGAATTTCATTTTTATTATTATGATAATAATAATTTTATAAAACTCCACAAATCAAATTATGTAAATATTGATCTTATATAACAAAAACTTTAAATCTACAAAAATAAAAAATTTAAAATATTGAGATGATATTGTGAAGGTTCTAAATCGTCACAAATTGATACTATAAAACCTCCACAAATTTATTAGTCATTTTGTGGGGGGCGTCGTGGAGGTTTACTAAAAACCGCTACAAATATGCTCGTGGCAAGAGTAATTGTAGCATTTTAAAAAACCGCCACAATTTAATTTGTGGGGTCCCAAAACTGCCACAAATTGACATAATGACCCCCATAAATTGAGCATTTTTTTGTAGTATGTACAAGAAGGCTCACCAAAGCTAACTGGAGTGTAGAATGATCTCAACGAATCACTTGTTGATAATCATGAACACCTATATATGCATCATAAAAGGATGCAGGTCGAATGACATCAATACATGGAATGTACGAGTATGTAATATGGTTGAGTAAACAAATAACTTAACTGAAAGGACAACTATAGATAACAATATACTCAAGCTGAATATAAAGAAATAAAAGAGTTAAATCATTTAAAACATTACAAAATACTTTCTCATCTTTAAACTTAACATAATAAGTGATATATAAAAATACACTTTAACTCTATTGGGAGATTCTCTAACAGATAACCATCACGATAAGCTACATGATGATACAACGTCTCGCCCACACAGCCAGAATTGTCCTATACCTTGTCGAGATATAGGACACCTCAACTAAGTGGATTCACTAAGCTATGCTTAAAAAGCAATAAGAAATCATCTAAAAAGTATGACTAAGTGGATCCACTAGGCCATGTTGGCATACATAGTTTATCAGCAATATGAGTTGTCTGAACTCTCCCCCATATCTGTGCTCAATACTACTCCCAATAATATATACGCATGCTCATATGTTTAAAATCAACATAACTCCTCCTCTGGTTTGAGATAATTGCTCTTGAAATATTTTTTGAACTCATAACTCATTTAGAAATCTCAGTTTCTCTTTTATCAATGTAAAAATCGATACATATGGGAATACATAGTCCCCTTATACTCTTACTCAATTTATACATGAAAACTCTTTCTAAAAAACATATCAAAATCATATTTTAATATGATCATTGATCACTCGGGAAGTCATTCTGCATAAACATTAATGGTATATCTAATTACCATACTTCCCATACATTGATGACATACTCGAATGTTATACTAATCATGTTTTAGAAACTCTTTTCTGAAAACTCATCTATACTTTTTCAAAACTCAGTTTAAGAATTCAAGTGTTGGCTTTAAAAAGCTTTTCAAAATTTTAACTCAAATCATAGGGTTCATGCTGAAATATAGACATGAACAAATCAACTCTAGGATCTCAATAACAATATAGAAACTCAATAATTAGGAATAAATTTTTTAAAAGAAACACGAACTCAAGAACTCAAAATTAACGTATCTCAAGAATACTCAAATCTAGGGAAATAATCCTAGATTACTCTTTTACTAAACAGAAAGTAGATGTAGGGTGTGAGGATAAACTCGTCCAACACTATGATGGCCTTAAATAACTGGAAGAATAAGGTTCTTGAAGAATCTTTATGAATCATGAAGATGAACTTGATTAGAAGCATTGAAACCCTAGCTTGAAGGGGAAAAAAATCAAGAAAACCTTTCTTGAGATTCTTGAATTAGTTTCTTGAAATCTCTATGGCCAAGAACTATGATTATCATTAGAGATTCATAATTGTATGGAGGAATTTCAGTAAGGAAGAATGAAATTCTTGGAGAAGGACTTACCTTGAAGAAGAATCTTGAAAAGAATTGAAAGAATCTTGAAAAAGATGGAAAGTCTTCTACTTTGATTTTTCCTTAAGGTTTTGTCTTAGGGTTTGAGAAAAATGAGAATGATGGATTAAAAGATGGAAATAGGATTGTTTAGGGCTTTATAGGAGTTAAGAAATCCGTTTTAAGGTTTCCTAGTTGTATCAGGAGAAGAAAATTACCTTATAAGAATTTTTCCCGCGTCTAAAACTGAACTGCACTACATCAGTTACTAAAATGGTCATACCTTTTTACTCATAAATTGGATTGACGTGAAATTGGTGGCGTTGGAAACAAGATTCAAATACCTTTAATTTGATAGGTTATGGGCCACGTAACTCTTTATATTCTAAGAGATATGGTTTTTTGAAGTTGACCCAAGTGGAATCTTACATCAAAACTTAATCGATAAGGAAACTTTCAACTCTACTTTGTGCTAGGGGATTCTAGTGACCTTAGTTCATATACAAATAATTCCCACACTATAGAATTTACCTTTACACATATGGGAAATTTATGAATCACCCAATAGGACCCTACAAGTAAATGAAGAACGGTTCTAGTCTTAACTTAGAAATTTTTGAGGTGTTACAATATCTCCCCCTAGGGATCATTCATCCTCAAATGACGGCTGGTCTGATAATGGAAAGGGGTTGCTCTTACTTTATTCAAGTCTAACTCGAAATCACAAAGTACTTAACATAGAGTGATTATTCTGATCTAAATCACAAGATTCGGGTTCTATACCTCTGTAGGAAATCTCATCCCAAGAACACTACTCCTTACCGCTACATTCAGCTAACCTTGATCTCATATCACGAAACACCTAATGTATCACATATTGTCCACATGTTAACAACACCACATTCAAGATTAGAACCATAACCACTCCATAGTCTCCTACTAACCCACTTTCTAAGAACCTATCATCTTCTCATCATCACTACCAACTGAGCTTTCATGCATTACCAAAAGAAAGCTGACTTAGTACTCATTGTAAAACTTTATCTCCTTCTTCCTCAACATTCATAACTTTAGATGGAATAAACATACCATCACTATCACAATAAGAAATAGCAATCCTCTCCTCCATCATCACACAACTACTATCAACAACATCACTCTCCAAAACTAAAAAGGATTACTGAAAGGACTTTAGGGCGAAAGATCATAAGCACGATTAATTTGAGAATTCTGATATAAGAATATGCATGGCATAATGTTGCTAGCCATTGATAGTAAATCATGAATTTGTGAGACTAAACATATTGTGAGACATGATTGCTTATATGAATAGGTTCATAGAATAGGACTAATATCCACAACTTTATGGATTAAGCTCGAGGTTACTGGGCTAAAGTCTTTACCCCCTCATTCTGGAAACTGAGCATAGATGTGAATCTCTCTGAAATGTATGACAATAGGTCATAGACACAATTCTGATATTAGGAATATCCACAAGATGTTGTAATAACTTTGCTTGAGGAATATGCAAGATTATGAACGGATTAATATATCTCTAGAACTCTTTTTGAAGACATCACTATCTCATCCTCAACACTTGACTTGATTTCTCATTGTATCATCTCCCCCTTAGCTCTAAGGCTGACACTTTAAAGCTATGGATCTATTCCATTATGTCTAAGCTGGTCTACATTCCTTTTTCTCTAATACTCAGGAAAGGCTTATCCCTTGGCTACTGAACTCTCCATAAGTAGGTACTAAAACTCTTTATAAGACCTCTTTCTAAGATACTTCTCTTAACCTCTTCTCATTAGCTTATAAGGACGCTTCATCTAACTCTTTAAGGAAACAAATAATGCTTACATCAGCCTATTCCACATTAACAACTCAAATATACTATCTAGGCACAAATGTAAAATCATTTACTTAGGCCCCGTTTGGCCATAGATTTCCCAAATAATATTTGGAGAAAAATTTGGCAAATAGTGTTTGTCCATACAATTTGCCATTATTTGGCAAATATCCCAAATTCCCAAATACTAGTTTTTTCTAGTATTTGGGCCAAATCTCATTATTTGGGATCTTTTGAAAATTGAAATTTTACACCAAACTTTTATCTTTTACAAAAACACCCTCTATAGTAGTTGGCTTCGTTGCATTACAGAATTCTTTACGTGAACACCAAAGTAGTGATGAAATATTCAGTGAATATGAAAGTGATGATATGGTTGTTGATGAAAATGATGAACAATCGGCTCAAGGTAACAAAGTCATGTGCTTTGTCTACTTCACGATGTATGGAATGATGCTTGTTGCACTCACTCCAAACTACCACATTGCTCCAGTGGCATGGACACTACTTGTTATTTGTTGCAACGAAGATCCAATTGACTTGTACTACAAACTTATGGTTAGTTTTGATAGTTTTTAAAACTTATGGGTATAAATCATATTTTTCTAAAAAGTGAAATATATTTCACAAATACTATGGCCAAACACATGGTGAAATTTCACCCAAATTTTCACCCAAAAAATATTTGCCAAAAATATTTGGAAACATATGGCCAAACGCTAGCTTAATTAGAACCTCATCTGATTACATACAATCTTGGGTACACCTCTTAATGCTCTTGTTACTCTTATGACTACTTCACTGCCCTTATCTAAAAGTTAGGATCTCTCACTTGTACCACTCATCTTCATTGCAGCTAACATCTCAATTCAAGCTTAATGTTTATTACTAAACCCGGATATCAATATGATTAAATGGCTTACTATACTAACTCGCAACTACTAGATACAAATTAAGAAACACTCGCTCACTAAAACCTATTGAAAAGTGGTCAATCTTATCTCTCTGTCTACGTACTTACAAATTATCGTCACATTCAATTTCACGACTTAAGTACTATTTACTAATTCACTATACATCATTGCCTAATTAGTTCTATAACCCTTTGAATATTATGAGCTCTCTCTCTTAAAGATTATAAGCCTAGCTTATAGCTATCACCTCATGAATACTCATGCTCTACTATTCACACCTATACTTGGTCGTCACTAACATAATGACGCATCATCATAAACTCCTTTCTAGTTAAAGTATACTCTAACTCATCCATACTAGTAACCCTTACTCTACCTTATATCATGAAATCTACACAAAATTATTACTCCTTAGTCTACTCATAAAGGAAAACTCCTCATTAATAACTTACTGGTGCATGACTACAATAATATAATTTGCCTCATCACTATCTCCCTTTCTTAGATTACTGAACCTCTGCATGTATTCTTCTAACTTTGGGCACTTTTACTACTATTGCTCATAATCTCATAACTCATACTATCTTTTCGGGTGAAAACACTACCCAAGATCTAAAACACACTTTCCCATAAGGGTCTCAACTAAAACATGGTTATGGAAAAGATTTTGGAAATACATCTCATATTTAGCTCAAACGCACGGTTCATATGAATAAGATGCATTATTTCAAATTTCAACACTTGAGCTCACTCACGAGCTTCTCTCAAGCCCATCTGCAGTCTCATGACTTTCTCAGGATTCTTGCTAATAATAACTCATCTATATGGATGTTGGGATTCACTTTTCAAACACCTTTAGTATGAGAGGTAGTCGAATGGATTTGAGAAATGCACAAATATGAATCAATTTCTTATGACATAGCTCTACTGCATAAATTAGAGTATGAAAGAAGGGAAAGTTTTCTCAAATGTCTGTAGGCCCTTATTTATAGAAGTGGGGCCCTCACAACTATTAATAAGATCCTACTGACATGGCTTCATATATACCCTAGGACACTTGAAATTTGTGCTCTGATACAATGTTTGTCAAGACCCAAGCCTACACCCTAGATGTCGCCGGCACTCGAGAACCATTGTTGATCCCCCATGCGAACCCTCATCCTGGCTGAATAGAAATGGATGACTAAATCAAGCATACATAAGCATCAAATTGAAAGAAATATTTAAAACAGTTACTAAATCTCAAAACTTTGCTGAATATACTGAGTATGAAACATAAGTTTTAAATTAAACATCTGAAAACCGAAAGACTCTACATAACTGTCTATCTATGAAGCCTCTATTATACAAAGATGAGTGTCGGAATAAGACCCACGACACCTCAAAACTACTAACTTGAAAGTAACTGTGAAGTCCTCGGGAATACAAGAGGCTCAGCAAAGCTAATGGAGTGTAGAATGATCTTAACGAAGGACATGTTGATAATCACGAACACCTATATCTGCATTATAAAAAGGTCGAATGACATCAGTACAAGAAATGTACGAGTTTGTAATATGGCTGAGTAAACAAATAACTGAATTGAAAGGACTACAATAGATAACAATATACTCAAGCTGGATATAAAGAAATAAAAGAGTTAAATCATTTAAAACTTTACAAAATACTTTCTCATCTATAAACTCAACATAATATGTGATATATGAAAATACACTTTAACTTTATTGAGAGATTCTCTAACTACAACCATCACTATGAGGTACGTGATGATACAATGTTTCGCCCACGCTGCCAGAACTGGCATATACCTTACCGGGATATAGGACACCTCAACTAAGTGGATCCACTAAGATATTCTTAAAAAGCAATAAGGAATCATTTCAAAAGTATGACCCTTTACCCATGTTTCATACATTGTTTATGGGTGTTATGAGTTCTCTGAACTTTCCCCTATATCGATGCTCAATACTACTCCCAATAATATATACGCATGCGCATATGTTTAAAAACAACACAACTCTTCCTCTAGTTTGAGATTATTGCTTAAACTACCCACTTAAAAGAGGTAACTGCTCTTGAAATATCTTTTGAGCTCATAAATCATTTAGAAATCTCAATTTCTCTTTTATCAATATAAAAATTGATACATATGTGAATACATAGTCCCCTTATACTCTTACTCAATTCATACTTGAAAACTCTTTCTAAAAAACATATTAAAATCATATTTTAATATGATCATTGATGACTCGGGAAGTTATAGTGCATAAACATTGATGGTATATCTAAATACCATACTGCTCATACATTGATGGCATACTCGATTGTCATACTAATCATGTTTTAGAAACTCTTTTCTGAAAATTCATCTTTACTTTCTCAAAACTCAATTTAAGAACTCAAGTGTTGGCTTTAAAAATATTTTCAAAATTTATAACTCAAATCATAGGGTTTATGCTGAAATATCGACTTGAACAAATCAACTCAAGGATCTCAATAACAATATAGAAACTCAATAATTAGGAATTAATTTTTGAAAAGAAACATGAACTCAAGAACTCAAAATCAACTTATCTCAAGAATACTCAAATCTAGGGAAAGAATCCTAGATTACTCTTTTATAGATCTGAAAGTAGATGTAGGGTGTGAGAATGAACTAGTATAACACTATGATAGCCTTACATACCTGGAAGAATAAGGTTCTTGAAGAATCTTGATGAATCTTGAAGAAAAACTTGATTAGAAGCATTGAAAGCCTAACTTGAAGGAGAAAAATCAAGAAAACCTTTCTTGAGATTCTTGAATTAGTTTCTTGAAATATCTATGGTCAAGATTTATGATTTTCATGAGCGATTTATAATTGTATAGAGGAATTTGAGTTGGAAAAAATAAAATTCTTGGAGAAGGACTTAACTTGAAGAAGAATTTTGAAAAAGATTGAAAGAATCTTGAATGGAGTCTTCTACTTTGATTTTTCCTTAGGGTTTGCTCTTAAAGTTTTAGAGAGAAGAGAATGATGGATTAAAAGATGGTAAGATTTGTTAGTCTCTATAGGAGTTAAGAAATCCGTTTTGAAGGTTTTTCTAGGGGTATAAGGAGAAGAAAATTACCTTATTTAGAATTTTCTCGCGGCTAAAATGGAACTGCACTACATCAGTTACTAAAATGGTCATAACATTTTACTTAAAATTTAAATTGACGCGAAATTGGTGGCGTTGAAAACACGATTCAAATAACTTTAATTTTATAGGTTATGGGCTATGTAACTCTTTATATTCTATGAGATATACTTATTCGAAGTTGACCTAAGTAGAATTTTACATCAAAACTTAATCGCTAAGGAAACTTTCAACTCTACTTTGTGCTAGGGGATTCTAGTGACCTTAATTGATATCCAAATTATTCCCACATTAAAGAATATACCTTTACTCATATAGGTAATTTATGAATCACCTGATAGGACCCTACAAGTAAATCAAGAATGGTTCGAGTCATAACTTAGAAATTTTTGGGGTGTTACAATGTTATTCATATTGGGCTTAAAACTATCAAGGTCCTATGATTATGGATGGTTTACTCACTAACCTAGAGATTGCCCCAGGCAGGGGTGGCTTCTTCATACATCACAAACATCTGCATAGAGTAGTTTGAATCGTGATGGGAAAGGGTACCCTTGGGCCACTACCATCTAGTGGACTATGTTGGTACATCACATGCCGGCTTGGTTTCTCTTAAAATGGGGTGTTGGGCCAGACTAGTGGTGGAAGAGTAGTTTGTGGGCTTATGGTGTCGATTTTTTAGAAGTTCCTTAACTTGAAGTAGGTCCCTGAAGTCGGGTTCAGCACAATCTTATTTTTTGCAGGATGGTCATCTTTTTGATTAGCGTGGATTACTTTAGAAGGATGTGTTTGAGTTGGATTTTTTGGTCTTTGAGAGTCAGGAGTGGATTTTGGGCTTTTCCTGGGTCTGAGTTCTTTGTTTTGGCTGTTGTCGTTCCTTGACATTTAGATCGAGTATGTATTTCTTGCAAGGTTTGTGTTATGGGGTCTTGTAGGCACGATTCAGATTAGGCTGGAGATGTTTAGTATAACTAAGGGCTAGCAAAATGCTCTTGATGGTTAGAAGATGTTCGATATGGAGCATAAGTTGAGTATTTCAATTCGTGAGTTGGGTTGCATCTGCCATCTCCCTGTGTTTCTCAATTTAGTTGTTTTGAAGATGGTGTTGGTTTTCTCAGGTGAATCAGGTGCTTTAAGGAAAGTTCGGTTCTGTTTGTTGAGAGTTAGATCCCAAAAAAGAATTAGAGGAGTTTTTGGAGTTTTGAAGTGAACTTGTGATATTCATCTAAAGCTTGAGTTCTGTGATAGAGTTGTTTGATCAAAGAAGGTGTTTGAGATTCTGGCAAAGCATGCGGACCCGGTATCCTCATCTTATTGTGCCTTAAGGCTGTACCTATCCTTCTACTTTGGAGGATGAAAGACCTTTTAGTATGGGATGTTGTAATGATCCTCATGATCATTTCTTTGTTTTCAAATAATTTCAGCATTTGGAGTTTTCTTGTAGCGACCCCAAATAATTTATGACTTGTTGAGACTGGCAGTTTAGACACCGGGTCGTTCATTTAGGTTTTGCGAAAGTTTCCTTGATTTGGAGGCTTTGAAACTTATATGGTTGAACTCGGATAAATGTTCAGGAAGAGGTTCTTAGTATGTAATTTTAAAGGTTTTATCAGCTCCGAAAGGGTTATTTAATGCTAAGGGCATGGTTCAAGGTTTCAAGTGCAATTTTGTGCTTTTAGGCATTTCAACTTGGAAACTTAATCCAAAGTTTGACTTATGTCATCATTCTTGGTAAATGTGTTTGTGTGTGAAATTTTTCACCATGGTTTGCTCTGGAATGTCAAGCTTTATCTAAAATGACCTTTTCTGTTGTTCCTGAGTCTCCCATTCTTATTTTGAGCACTTTGTATATTTTGGCTAAAAACAAAGCATGGGTGTGCCACTCACTTTTGAGCATGGCCTTTTCTTCCATATTGCCCACGATTTTAAAGTGTTGCCTTTTCTATCTTATGTATGCCAATACTTTGAAGTGTAGTCCTTGCCTATGTGCATAGCACAATTTACAGTCCTATGGCTACACTTTTAAGTGTGGTAATATTATTTTGGCTATAAAATATTTATATGCCACAATTTCTAATTAAAAACACCAATATTGTTTGGCAATAAATAATCTCATGCATCAAATTAGCCAATAAGTAATTCAAATATATAGATTTGCAATAAACTTCAAAAGAAAGTATGTCTTTTGTACATACACATACTTATAAAGCAATATTGTAATTATATGTGTACACGTGAATAGTTCAAAAAATAATCTTACAATAGTTCAATATAATGTATTCAAACTTTTACAATAGTTCAAAAACTCATCATCATCCACTTCCACTTCAATGAGATCAAATTGACTTGTGGCGATCCTTCAAATTTGATCACCTCCATTTCCCTATACATTTAAAATGAAATTAACAATCAAAACAAACCAACAAATCAGATTGCAACCGTTACTATATTAAATTATGGATATTTCAGAAGAGCAAAGCTGTCAACACCAATAATTTACTTTATAGATTTGTACCATTTCAGAAGAGCAAAGCTGACAATTATAAAACACCAATACTTACTCTGCACATTCACTTATTTTCCTAGAATCAGAAGAGCAAAGCTGTCAACACCAATAATTTACTTTATAGATTTGTACCATTTCAGAAGAGCAAAGCTGACAATTATAAAACACCAATACTTACTCTGCACATTCACTTATTTTCCCAGAGTTCTGGCTTCAACATTTCACAAGAGCAAAACTAACAATGATAAAACACCAATACTTACTCTGTACATTCACTTATTTTCCCAGAGTTTTGGCTTCAACATTTCAGAACACCAATACAACATTTGTAGGATTAACCAGACAATACAACAGTACCAATGCATTTTACAAAGAGAAATCAATTATTACCTATGAGAGAATCTATAAGCAGATTGAAGCTGCTATTATGAAATATCAAGAAATGAAGGAGAATATCAATGAGGGATGGAAGTTCTATGTAACCCTTTAGGAGGTGATCACTAATGTGAAACAACAATGTAGTGATTTTGTGATGACAAGAAACATGTAGTGCAGAGAAATGATGGAAGGGGTACAGAGGCAGATCTCAGGTCTCAGTTTCCAGGATAATAAAAGTTCAGGTCACTTATCCTTCAGTTGGGCATGCTCATTAGCCTTGAAGATCCAATCCCCAGATGCTGACTGAGACTGGACATATACCTCCAAGATAACACATCTTTGTCGGTCTTTGTCCCATCTTTTTCTAACAGAAGTACAAGATGGGACAAAGACCGACAAAGCTGTGATATCAACTCTTTCCAGAATTTCCATCAAAATATAAACTGATTCTATAAACTAATCCTATAACATGTACACTGATTCTATAACTTGCACACATAAGATCCTAGCAGGGAAGCTGGAGCCACAACTACACACAAATCAACCACAACTACACACACAAATTAACTATAATGATCTTGTTGTGCAGGATCAAACCAACAACCAAGAAGAAAAAAAAACCATCTTCACAAGTTGATACATCAATAAAGGAGAGAGAGAGAGAAGCCTTAAGGAACCAACAAAATACCTTTTGAAGAACCGGATCATGAGTTGACCCTGAAGAATGTGGAATATTCTGGCCTCTTACAGCTTATGCGCTACTTGCATCAACAGGTGAAACAAGGTTAGATCCAACAACCCCTGGTATATCTTGAACATTCAATCAGGGTTGTTTTGCAGCAATTGACTAAAAAAATGTCGCATTTCTTGTGTCATTTCATTTATTTCTTCCTTCAGAGAACTGATTTCATTAGCATGTTTTTGTTTAATCTTGTTAGTTTCCTCATCTTCTTTCAGAGAACTTGTTGTCATTGATTGATCTACCATAGCACCTAAGTCGGCCAGGCTGCTCCTTTCCAAACACTACCCAAAAGGCATCATCAGCTATTTCCCTGGAATTTTGACGATTCTGAAGTTTAGCCTGTTGAATAAAATTGACATCCATAGTTAAGTGTAAGAACTATTTACTTTACAGCTAAAATCAGTTTATGATTCATTTGTTAACATTAATTTACCTTTCTTTCGAGCAAACTGTTCCTGTGATAGCGATTAAGAACTAAAAAAATCTAACAACTTTTCCCAGCAAAGAATTCAAAATAAAATATATTTAATATCTCCTCGTACCTGCACAAGAAGAAGAAGAAGAAGACGACATACTTAATAAAATTCAATGGAGTCACACTCTCCACAATATACAAATTTTAAGTCTGAATTAAATTCACCAATAATCCTCTTTAAAAAACTTACTATTGCAACTTTGGTATCGGCCTGAATTTCCTTTCCCATCTTTGTACGAGTTGCAATAAATATTTCAGACTGTGATGATTCCTCGTTGTTTTCTTTTGCTACACTCTACCAATTATATCAAAAGAAATTTTAAAAAATCAACATGTTCTAACCTATGCAACTTGTTTTCCCAACTTGCATTAGTAACGCAAAAATTCATGCAGACTGGAAACCTTGAAGCCAATTGAACCCTGATAATGACTTTCACAAACATGTGTATGCATACTTCAATAGAAGTCTATTGTTAAAGGAAATAAAATTTAACAAAAGCAGAACATGTCCAAATTACTTCAAAAAATGTCTATGAATTAACATAAACCTATTTATAGTGAGCCACCATTTCCAAATGTTCTGCATATTAACTTTGATATTCACATCCTTATCAATCACATAGTAGTACGTAATGTTATGAAATCGTTGTACGATCAGCTATTCCCGAGGCATCAACAACAAAAATGATGCAGGCCATAATGCAATAACATTACAACACACCTAGCAACTTGATCACTTCACTCTGATGCATTAACATGGTACTATACTACTATTGAACATATATATTGCACTTTTTAATTTATTGAACTTTATGACCAAAGCCATGTGAATTAGCCTCCATAACACGCTTGTGGGGATTACACTAGTTCGTTGTTGTTGTAATGGTAGCCAATATCCCAATATCATTCCTCAAGGTGGTTCTGTTTTCAAAATGTTCAGATTCCAGAATTTGCTGGATAGTAGGAGGAACTCTGAGCAGAATATACTAAATACTGCTTAAACGTTGATGTTTTTGCAATTCTTGAAAATACACCTTAGATTCATCCTTATTCTAGTTTTTTTCCTTATTATACTTTTTCTAGCCTTTTGCAGAGCATTCCCCTTTACACAATACTACGATTGTGGACAAATGTACTGTCAAACTTGTAGATGAGTTCAACCACATGCTCTGCCAAGCCACAGAGCCCTTGTCAACCTTTCTGGAATACATCAAGTAAATATTATTTGTGTTACTGGGGAAAGTTTGTTTCTTTACTCTATACCCACTTTTTAGTTTTTCCATGTATGATACATGTAGAATTATCTTAGAGAAACATGATTACAACTTTATCCTTTCAATGAACGATGTTGGAATTTTACCTCTTTCATTAAAGAGCACATCTTTATATAAATGAACTGAGAACTCATTTTACTACTACGTTAACATTTGTTATAATATGTCGTATTAGACTAATGGACGTATAGCAGTTTGCAACACACCCTTAATGTCAAACTTGCAATTTAAATATAACTTATTCCTTGTGAAAACTTCAGGGCAAGTGTTAGTCCAATCTAAATTACTCTTGCATTCATTCTCATTCTTCTATAGAACTAGTAAATGAGAACACATGTTTTCAGGTTTACTTACCTTACATTACTAACTTAGTCTTCCGTGTTCATTTATTATATATGACTAGAAATCAATTGTTCTTATTTATATGAAAAAATTCCACCATGAAATTACCCCTCCCTGCATAGGCCATTCTCATCCCAACCCATCTGGGCAGTGTGAGAAACTAACATCTTAAGTATGTTTTTAAGAAATCAACAGGAAAACAAGATAGATACTAACCGACTCAAATGCTTTCGAGTAGTAATTCCCTCTTTCTCGTCTGCTGAATATGCCTAGGGCTCACTTTGTCGTTCACGATTTTGGCACTTTCTTCCCCTACTTTGGAATTTCAGCTGTAACAACCCCAAAGTAATCAATTCCTTCTAAGCACAAAACAAAAATTCAATCGATTGAAAAGAAGACTGTTTTTAGTACAGTCTTAAGAAGGAATAATAAGGAATCTCAGCTGCTGAATCTTACGCTTGACGAAATCAATACTTGCACTTGACAAAATCTGTATCAGAGAAATCTTCAGCTCAACTCTTCAGTTCTTCAGCTTCCACTCTTCAGTTCTTCGATCTTCAGTTCTTTAGCTTCAGCTCTTCATCTCTTCAAGAAAAGCGTGTTCTGGAGAAGAGAATCGTAGGTATCGGAGAAATCTTCAACTCAGTTCGTTGATCTTCAGTTCTTCATCTTCAGCTCAGCTCTTCGATCAGTTCTGGAGAAAAACGTGTCTGGAGAAAGAGTAAAGCTGTTTGGAGAAAAACGTGTTGGAGAAAAGTTTTTATGAATTATTAATGTTTTATTAAAGTATTTTTTTTTTGGCCAATAAAAATGGGAGGGAGAGTTAAAAATATTGGAGGGAATATAATATTTTAGTGAAAATTTTAATGCCACACTTGTAATGTGTTGTTTTTACAATTATAAAAATAGGACACTTTAAAAGTGTGGCCATATATATAAATAGTTGTTGCCATTTATTTCATAATGTACCAACGCTTATAAAGTGTAGCCTATACCATTAAAGAGTACGCTTTAGAAGTGTTGCCAACATTATTGATGCCAAAAGTTAAAAACTTGGGCTACGCTTTAAAAGCGTCCCCAAAAATATTTTAGGCAACACTTTACAAGCGTTGTCCAGACTTAGTGTGGCCGTAGGCCTAAAATGTTGTAGTGACCCTTATTCGCTAAATCACACCCCAAGAATTGGGGGTTTTAGCCACACATGTATAAGAGATAGAAATTTATACCAAATTGAGTTCGCATTCAGTTGGGTATGAAGATTTAAGTCTTGATATAGGCCAAAATCAAAGAATCCAAGAGACCGAAATCCAAATCTTGAAGATGAAACCCTTTGGATCTTCAAGTCTTCAAAACCCTCTCAAGCTTAAAGCAAAAATATCAAAAAGTACTATTCTATATGAAAATTATAATAATTGTTCGACCCCTAAAACTACAACTCTAACTAGTATTTATAGTTTTCACAAATTTGTGCTGCAGAGGATCATTTGACGTCGTTAGTCGGAATCGCCGATCAACTCGGCGATTCGCCTTTTGGTGTAGTTCACCGCCGTCTTGCACCAACCTTCAACATCGTCGTGCTCTGGGTCATTGGGCGACATGGTACTGCTTCGCGAAACTTCTCGGCGATGCGCCGACTGCTACCTTTTTCCGCCGACTTGAACTTTTCCTTCATGGCGCAGCACATTGGAACAACATGCGAAGTAAGACCCTTCGGCGATCGCCAAGTGGACTCGGCGATCCTCAGGCCTTCATTTCTTCGTTCTTTTCAGCCCTTTCATTCCTTTTTG
>NW_006239171.1:196010-202113 GCF_000226075.1 Solanum tuberosum
CCAAGTGGACTCGGTGATCCTCAGGCCTTCATTTCTTCGTTCTTTTTAGCCTTTTAGTTCCTTTTTGTCACGTAGTGTCCATGCTTTCCCTCAAACTTCAAATACCTGAAACTTAAGGATTTTCATCATATATTGAGATAAAATAAGCATTTGAGGACAACATTTCTATTAAAATATAGCCCTAAATGAGTCCAATTTGTGGACACATCAACTACTAAGGGGGCTCTATGGGTGGAAGAACCCATAGATGATAAGCTAAACATACCTTTAATCAAAGCCCTATACAAGCTTTCAACAATGGTGGGTTTGTTCTTGGTCCAAGCTTCAAGCTCTATCTCTTTCTTTATTGGAGGTTTTCAAGAGAGAGAAATATTCCTTGGAGAGGATGAAGTTGGGTTTTCTTTGGATTCTAGGGAGAATGACTTAAATGAGGGAAACTTAGGTTTATAGAGCTTATATACTCACTAGGGAGGGAATAAAATAGTGTAGGGTCAACTTTGGAAAAGAACTAAGGACCCTTAATATTTTAACTAAAACTTTTCTAGCCTTCACGACTTTGCTGGCCCATTTGCCCCTCATGGCTCGCCAAGGGCACTAGGCAACTCGCCAAGTAGACCCTTGGCTCGTCCAAATTTCCAGTAAGCTCCCTAAAAGGGCAGCTCACTAGGCAATGGGGGGGGGGAATCTTTTTGGCGATCTGCCAAACGGGTTGGCGAGCTCCGACCTAGCTCGCCCAATGAACCAGTAGATAGGCCATGGGGATAGCGCACTAGGTGACCCCAAGTGAGCTTTGGCACCTCACCAAGTCACTTGGGCGATCATGCTTTCCAATCGCAAAAACAAGACCCAAAGAAGAACAAGTTCTCCTTCACTCTACCTTGATAGCTTAGGCCCTTCTCCACTCCCTAGGCTTGACAACCCCATATGCTAAGGCTTAGGTTCATCTATAATATTACGGGGTGTAAGACGTGCCTTGATGTTCAACCACTAAACCCCCTCATTCCAAGCATGTAACATCTCATCTACGACTATATTTCTCAACATCACACTCTAGAACCCTAGCTTTTGGCTCTAGTTTAGTCTATTAATTTCCGAGGCGTTACAAATCCAATCCTTGAAGCATCATAATAAGCAACAAACTCACCGGGTCCTTTCGGAAAATTCAAATTAGGAGCCGAAGTGAGTCTATACTTCAACTCTTGGAAACTCTTTTCACACGCTTCCGACCATAAGAACTTAACTTTGTTTTAGGCCAGTGCTGTCAATGAAGAGGAAATTGAAGAAAACTCTTTCCCAAACCTTCTATAATATCTAGCGAAACCCAAGATACTTTGAATATCCCAAAGGGATAGAGGTCTAGGACAAATCTTAACCGCATCTATCTACTAAGGATCTACCTTAATACCCTCACTGAAAAAAATGTGACCAAGTAAAGCCACAGATCTTAGCCAAAAATTCCATTTACTAAACTTTGCAAATAGTTGTTGGTCTTAGTGGACTTGACACACAATACTCAAATGATCGGCATGCTCATTCTCATTTCGTGAGTAAATGAAGATGTCATCAATAAATACGATCACAAAAAAGTCAAGATATTGTCTAAACACTCTATTCATCAAGTCCGTAAATGTGGCCGGAGCATTAGCTAAACCAAATGACATAACCAAAAACTCATAATGACCATACTAAGTTTGAAATGTTGTTATTGTAATGTCATCTCCCTTCACCCTCAATATGTGATAACCCGACCGGAGGTCGATCTTAGAAAAGCAATTTGGTCCTTGGAGTTGGTCAAACAAACCATCTATCCTTGAAAGAGGATACTTTTTTGTAATGGTAACCTTGTTTAACTTTCGATAATCAATACACATGCGAAGTGAACCATCCTTCTTAAGAACAAACAAAACTAAAGCACCCCATGGAGAGATACTTGGTGTAGAGATGTTTGTATCATATCTTCGGGAAGCAATAGGGCATTCATAGGAATTCCATTCTTGATTTTCTATCATGTGCTTTCGCTTTGATTAACCTCTAAAACATCTTCTATGAAATCTACTCTCTCTTAGATGAATAGCACGAGGCATTCAATGGATGAAAATGGGACATCCACTTATACCATCAGGTCTTTGATTCTTGGTCAGGACATCGAAGATGCTCAACATTAGCTAGGAGGTCTAAGGTCAAACCAGGTTTCAACAGAGTTAGTGGCCACCTTGAATCCATGAGATTTAGTTTTGGGAGTTTAGGCTCTTCCCGATGGTACACCACAAACTAGTGTGGTTCTTGGTCAGTGAGTTATTCACATTCTAGAGTTGAGTTGGTAGGTTGCCAACAAGGTTCCTTATAGGCTTCTGAGTATGTGATTGAGTTCCTCAAGTGGGCAAGACACATTCCCACATTATTTCCTACAGAGCGGGACATGACTTAGCAATTCATTGGAGGTTTGATATTGCTACTCCGTCAAGCATTAGAGCTATTGATAACGACCAGGTCTAATTTTACCAGGTTGTTAGTTATGTGAGGTCCATGGAGTAGGCATGTATTCATACATACTATGATAGGTTAAGAGGCCTCACCGTCAGTATAGTGTGGATAAGATCTCACCAGGGGGTAGACATCATATCGGTAAGGGTTGTTACCACCCTCGACCTACAGGACCCATGGTAGGAGCACTTTAAGTTCTAGGTGGTTCTGTAGCAGTTTATGGTACCCACATCAGATTGAATTTCTGCTAGACCTCTCAGGGTGTGCATTTTGGTCTTTCAAGTGATGAGGTTCATTGTCTTTTAGTCGAGCCATTCCAGTAGGTCATTTTGGGTAAAAAGTGTTATTCAAGTGGTGAATTGGGACATTTTCCTAGATGGTACCGTACTTTTCGACATCCCATATGACAATTTCGATAGGTTCGGGCCCAAGACCCTAATACTTTTAGTTAGGGGTCGTGTCACGAGTATTACATGGGTAGGGCATATGTTCATTTCGGGGTTAGACACATAACATTTTGTGCTTCTTCAGGCAGGTCATAGACTGAGGTTCCAAGTATCACTAGTATATATGTGACCTCATCTCTTTTTAACCCTTGATTTCTTATGTTATATGGATTGAGGTTTTCATGACAATACCTGCCTATGTGACTTGCTGTATACTTGTTATTTGTTTTGAACCCCCTATTTTGTGTTATGTGTCTATATTTATCCATGTAGGTGATTTATTTTAGTAGTGGATTGTTTTGACATTATTTGTATGTGCGGGTTAGTGGTCAAGTAGAACCTTGTGCCTTTGTGCTTAAATGTCATGGTCGATGTTGATTATTTATTTTTGCTTTCACTTTTTGCTTAACTTAGGCAATGAATAATCAATGTGAGTTATGCAGTAAAATGAGCAGCACTATAAGTGCGAAGTGAATCATTCCAAGGTATATACACCAACTCACAGTCAGCGAGGTAATACCCATATGCCTCCCTCTTTTTCTTGAATGGATCACAGAGATAGACGTATCCATGATGGACTCAAGAACGTCCTTATATAGCTTCCTAGTCCTGATCCAAGTCTTATATCCTCGATTCTCTTAGATCTGGTTCGCTGTTGTGACCGGAGATAAAATGTGTAGCGACCCTTTCAAAACGGTGCCACTACTTAAACAAGAAATCTAATTAAATACTCGCGACATTCAAAACCAATTAATGAGGCATACTGATTTTAATCTAGTAGAGGGATTAGATTCATAACGAACTTAAAAAAAAACAATTTTGGCAATTAACCGACCAGATCCTCATGCATATATTAACCTCACACTCGAGGGTGAAATAACAAGAATATTACACTTTCGAGTACCGAAATCAGCCAACTCATGCTTCACACAACTTTCAAGACATATAGCAAAATCAGTATGTTACAAATCTTGGGTTTACACACCCCAAAAAGATAAAAATGTATAACCATACTTATATTACAACCCATGGTGACATGACCAAATCAGCCCTCAAAATCTCATGTAAATATACAGCACAAAGATCATGTACAAGTCCCAAGGTTTATACAAAATATAGATGCCTATATGCAAATGTGATCTTCCTTAAGGCTTTCAAAATCTGCATCTCCATTGGCCAGCTTGTCGTCACACTAAGCACGAGAAGGTATCAAGAAGGATCAACGCCCTACATCAAGAAGGGTCAAAACCCAATAATCAAGAGAACCAAGAACCATATTAAAAATGGCTTCCTAGTTCGTACTTAAAATGGACAACTTCCATTCTTTAGACGAACTAAAAATCCAGAGTCAAGATGGCAAATGATCCGAACCAAGAGGCATGCCAAGAGTGACGAAGTCACAGCCACAAGAAGGACAAGGTCCCAACAAGAGTGCCAAGTGATCAGACAATCCGTACAAGTGGGCGAATTACACAAGCGTCTTTAATGTATTAACGAATACCAATACAGAATTACACAAGCGTCTTTAATGTATTAAAGAATACCAATACGACAATGCAAAGTGACAAGATGTAACCAAGGTACCAAGATAACTTTCAGATAACCAGCAGGTAAAGAAAAATACAAGTATAGGTTTATACACAAACCTCAGTTCTTTAGCACAAAAACAGTCCAACACAACTTCACGAGTTCAAATCGTAGACCAACCAGCGTATCAAAGTCTTCAACTCGTACACGAGGATATACAACCTTAAAAAATGAATTCAATCGCTTATTTACTTTCTAGTAGCTCAATAATGATGGCATAACACAGGGTTATTATCACAAGTAATCCTAGCTTGTACAAATACGACTATAGTCCCAAAACAGAAATTCTGCCCAATAAAAGCACTACATGTCGCAACTTAGATTTGAAACAGAAAATGACCAAAATGGAATTTATACCCTTCAAAAAAGATGTAGGTATATCTCTTAAGCTTGCAAATAATCAAGAATCACCGCAAAATACGCTTTGTACAAAAAGATATAAACAAAACACTAACAGTTGAACATACAGGATTTCAAATTCCAGAATCTGGACAGAACATGTCATATGTTGCGTCCCTGATTTTGTAGTCATAAAAGCTAAATTAGAGTTTACCATAAACATAAGAGTTGTAGGTATAGTAATCAGCTTTCCAACACATATTTATTCACCTCAAAAGAAGTTATACAGAACGAGATATTCTAAAATTACTAAACACTACTCAGCTTCAACAAAACAAGGTTTGATTACTCACCAAAAGGTAGTATGTCTCAACTTCCATCTAGAAGGACCAAGGTTTTCTCTTGTGATTTTGATGAAAAACTGGTTAGAAAATATTCTTAGGTTCTTGAACTTCAGTTCCAAACGAAAATCACAAGAGGAGGTGTGATAATATAGTCTAATCAGTGATGCTTAGTCACATATACAACTGTCCCTAAAGGGTGCTTCCCCATTTTATTGTGTGCTGCCCTAAATGTATACATATATACCTATATGTATATAATTGTTACCAACACTTTTCAATTCATATGTAATTTTAATTAGAAAAATTACGTAAATACCCCCATACAATACCTTAAATTACGAGCACAATTTATTTTAAGCAAGGTTGCATATATCACAAAATTTCAAGTTCCCAAAATAAGAGTAAAACATATTGTAGTAATTAAGAAATGATGCATCGACATGCCAGAGTTGATCTAGTATTTTAGGGGTGTTACAACTCTGTCCCCCTTAAAGAAATTTCGTCGCGAAATTTACCTTACGCTAGTCCCGGAACAAGTTCGGATATAGGGTCCTCATATCTTCTTCTCTTTCCCAGGTAGCTTCTTTTCCAGAATGGTTCCTCCAAAGTACCTTTACTAAGGGGATTCTCTTGTTCCTAAGTTGCTTTACTTCTCGAGCTTAAATTAAAATAGGTTCTTCATTATACGTCAAGTCAGGATTAACATCAATAGATTCAATTGGAAGAACATGAGATGGATTAGAACGATATTTTCTAAGCGTAGAACATGGAAGACATTGTGGATCTTGTCTAACTCAGGTGGCAACGCCAATTTATATGCAACTGGTCCAACCCTTTCAAGTATCTCATAAGGTCCAATAAATCGGGGACTAAGTTTTCCTTTCTGGCCAAATCTCATAATCT
>NW_006239171.1:203248-206184 GCF_000226075.1 Solanum tuberosum
TTTACAAGTTTCTCATCTAACTTTTGTGCTTCTTTCACTTGTTCAAGTAATATTGGCTTTACTTGCAAATTAGCAATAACTGAACCATTTGAATCAAGTGTAAAACAAACATTCATCGCTCTTAACTCAAGGAGCAAGGGTAAAGGACTCAAAGAAATGCTTGCGAAGGATTTCCGACTTAAGGCATCTGCAACCACATTGGCTTTAACCTGGATAATAATCAATCACAACCACATTGTCTTTACCTGGATGATAATCAATCGTGCAGTCATAATCCTTGATGAGTTCAAGCCATCTACGTTGTCGAAGGTTTAGCTCCTTTTGAGTACCCAAGTACTTTAAGCTCTTGTGATCAGTGAAGATATGACATTTCTCTCCATATAAATAATGCCGCCATATTTTTAAAGCAAACACTATAACAGCAAGTTCAAGATCATGAGTAGGATAATTCAATTCATGCGGTTTTAATTTCCGAGAGGCATAATATATTACCTTCCCTTCTTGCATCAAAACGCATCCGAGACCATTGTGAGAAGCATCACTGTATACTACATACTCTTTCCCTTCAATTGGTAGAGTAAGTATAGGCGCTTGAGTCAATAAGGATTTGAGAGTTTCAAAGCTCTCTTGACATTTGTCATCCCAAATAAACTTTACTTCCTTCTGCAACAGCTTAGTTAAAGGAGAGGTGATAATGGAAAAGCCTTTCACAAATCTTCTGTAGTATCCTGCTAATCCGAAGAAACTTCTTACCTCAGTTGGACTTTTAGGAGGTCTCCATTCAACAACCACTTGTATCTTACTAGGATCCACCTTCACACCTTCTGTTGATACAACATGTCCCAGAAAAGCTACTTCATCAAGCCAAAATTCACACTTGGAAAGTTTAGCATAAAGCTCTTTCTCTCTCAAAATTTGCAAAATAATCTGGAGGTGTTTATTATGGTCTTCATTACTTCTGGAAAATATTAAAATATCATCTATAAAAACAACCACAAACTGATCAAGATAAGGTTAGAATATTCGATTCATTAGATCCATAAATACCGCAGGAGCATTTGTCAATCCGAATGGCATCACCAAAAATTCATAATGACCATACCGAGTTCTAAAAGCAGTTTTAGGAATATATTTCTCTCTAACACGCAGTTGGTGATATCCAAACCTAAATTCAATTTTTGAGAATACTTTAGCACCTTTAAGTTGGTCAAACAAATCATCAATTCTTGGTAGTGGATATCTATTCTTGATTGTTAATCTGTTCAATTGTCTATAGTCAATACAAAGCCTAAGAGTGCCATCTTTCTTCTTTACGAATAAAACAAGGGCTCCCCAAGGAGAAACACTAGGACGAATAAAACCTCTCTCAAGAATTTCTTGCAGTTGAGATTTTAATTCTCTTAATTCTGCTGGAGACATTCTATAAGGAGTGATAGAAATTGGGGTAGATCCAGGGATAAGCTCGATTGGAAATTCAACCTCTCTTTCTGGGGGCAATCCCGGAAGGTTTTCTGGAAATACTTCTGGAAAATCACATACAGTAGGTATGTCTTTGATACAAGAACTCTTCAACTGTGTATCAACTATGTGAGCAAGGTATGCCCCACAACCTTGACGTATCAACTTTCTTGCCAAGGCCGCAGAAATAATACTAGATGTCACTGATCTTTCACCTTGTACAATGATGTGTGAAAAGGTAGGATCTTTAAAAGTCACATGCTTAAACCTACAATCTACAACTGCATGATATTTATAAAGACAATCCATCCCGATAATAATATCAAAATCCTTGAAGGGCATTTCAATCAAATCAACAGGGAAGACTAGGTTTTGAATCACGAAGGAACAATCTTGGTAAACTCGATTACACACAACTTGATAACCCAAAGGACTTTCAACCAACACATCATAATTAAGACTCACAGATTTCACATTTTCAGGAAGAACAAGCAATGAACAAATTTAGGAATGTGTAGAACCAGGATCAAATAATGTAAACACACATAAGCCAAATAAGTGAAATTTACCAACAACCATGTCTTGTCCATCTTGATCATCCCTCTGCCTCATAGCATAAGCACGTGCAGTAGCCCTTTACCCACTGGCTTGATTAACTCCACTTGTACCTGCGGCCCGGGTGTTTTTAGGTCTTGCACCAATATTAGTTTGAGGAGGATTGACAGAGGGCTTATGAACTGAGCCTTCAGTTCTCAACGATGGAGCATTATTAGGATTAGGACAATCCTTCACTTTATGATCAAAGCTCCCACAATTGAAACATGCACCGGAAGCTCTTCTGCAAGTGCCATAATGATTCTTTCCACATTGTGGACAAGTAGGAACGCGAGGCTTGCCTTGGCCATAATTTGGAGTGCTAGCTGTAGAAAATTCTGATCTGTTTTGCCTTTGTTGAGGTGGTCTGTTATCACTACTGGCCTTAGAATTATCAAACCTTCTCCTTTTGGATGGACCCCCAAAATCTGGTCTAGGCTTTCAGAATTTGTTTTCATTTCTACTAGTCTCTTCTTTATCAAGTCGTTCCCAAGTAAAAGCAGTAGACACTAGCTTACAAAATTTCTCATGTTGCAGGATCGCCACATTCTTTCTAATGGAATCATTTAAACCATCTTCAAATTTCCTGCACTTGTCTTTTTCCTCTTTAATAATACCACCAGCATAGCGAGAGAGCCTTAAAAACTTCTGTTCGTATTCAACAATAGACATGCTTGGTTGCCTTAGATTGAAAAACTCTTTTTTCTTTGCATCACAATAAGCAGGTGGGACATACTACATATGAAATTCCTTGAGAAAATCATCCCAAGTAAGAATAGAAGGTTTTACCTTGGCATTCGGAACACTTACCCACCAATCATAAGCATCATTTTGTAACAGTGAAATAGCATACTTAAATTTGGCAACATCTAAACACTCCAACT
>NW_006239171.1:206513-206826 GCF_000226075.1 Solanum tuberosum
AACCTTCACGAGCAGCTTTCATAGGTCGGTCAGAAGAAGTGGCCATAACTTAATTCCTTCAAAAGGAAAGGTCACATTGCATTAGGGATGTGTACGAGATGCATATGCACTCTACATGCGATGCAATTATCATAAACCACATAAGCGAACAAATGATCTAAATAGAACCTTTTCGAAAGCAAACAACTATATTAGTAATTCACAACAAAAGTCCTAGAACCACAAACCTAGGCTCTGATACCAACACTTGTAGAGACCTTTTCAAAACGGTACCACTACATAAACAAGAAATCTAATTAAATACTCGCGACAT
>NW_006239171.1:207547-214193 GCF_000226075.1 Solanum tuberosum
AAGGTCCTAACAAGAGTGCCAAGTGATCAGACAATCCGTACAAGTGGGCGAATTACACAAGCGTCTTTAATGTATTAAAGAATACCAATACGACAATGCAAAGTGACAAGATGTAACCAAGGTACCAAGATAACTTTCAAATAACCAGCAGGTAAAGAAAAATACAAGCATAGGTTTATACACAAACCTCAGTTCTTTAGCACAAAAACAGTCCAACACAACTTCACGAGTTCAAATCGTAGACCAACCAGCGTATCAAAGTCTTCAACTCGTACACGAGGATATACAACCTTAAAAAATGAATTCAATCGCTTATTTACTTTCTAGTAGCTCAATAATGATGGCATAACACAGGGTTATTATCACAAGTAATCCTAGCTTGTACAAATACGACTATAGTCCCAAACCAGAAATTCTGCCCAATAAAAGCACTACATGTCGCAACTTAGATTTGAAACAGAAAATGACCAAAATGGAATTTATACCCTTCAAAAAAGATGTAGGTATATCTCTTAAGCTTGCAAATAATCAAGAATCACCGCAAAATACGCTTTTCACAAAAAGATATAAACAAAACACTAACAGTTGAACATACAGGATTTCAAATTCCAGAATCTGGACATAACATGTCATAGGTTGCGTCCCTTATTTCGTCGTATTAAAAGCTAAATTAGAGTTTACCATAAACATAAGAGTTGTGGGTATATGAATCAGCTTTCCAAAACATATTTATTCACCTCAAATAAAGTTATACAGAACGAGATATTCTAAAATTACTAAACACTACTCAGCTTCAACAAAACAAGTTTTGATTACTCACCAAAAGGCAGGATGTCTCGATTTCCTGCTAGAAGGACCAAGGTTTTCTCTTGTGATTTTGATGAAAAACTGGTTAGAAAATATTCTTAGGTTCTTGAACTTCAGTTCCAAACGAAAATCACCAGAGGAGGTGTGATAATATAGTCTAATGAGTGATGCTTAGTCACATATACAACTGTCCCTAAAGTGTTCTGCCCCATTTTATTGTGTGCTCTCCTAAATGTATACATATACACCTATATGTATATAATTGTTACCAACACTTTCAATTCATATGTAATTTTTAATTAGAAAAATTACGTAAATACCCCCATACAATACCTTAAATTACGAGCACAATTTATTTTAAGCAAGGTTGCATATATCACAAAATTTCAAGTTCCCAAAATAAGAGTAAGACATATTGTAGTAATTAAGAAATGATGCATCGACATGCAAGAGTTGATCTAGTATTTTAGGGGTGTTACAAAATATAACCAAATAAGTATAGAAAGGGTTAGCGACTTTCTAACCGGTCAAGTAATAAGTGAGTGCATCTTCGATGCGTCTTTATCTGTAAGACCATTTATAAAGTAGTAAAGGTAGTACGGCTCCCGTAAAAATATCATTTTAAAAGTAATTCGGGAAGAAACCCAACTTTCTCAAAGATTATATTGAGAACTGATGCATGCCCCTGGGTCATACTATAGTCACGTGATAATGAGAAACCAATGCAATGCATGCCGTCACCAGTATCTAAACAACAAGTTCAAATCACATATTATAAAACAACAAGCACCTCACTCCTAGAGAGCAAAAAGTAACCTGGAATTCAGTTGGTCCTCAACCAAGGCCTCGAGCCCAAAATACCTCAACCAACTCAACAACGGTAATATAAGCAGAAACAACTCTATTCAGGCAACAAAAGGGGTGATAAAGAATCAATATTTGAAGGAGGAACTAAAGAACCTCCACAAGTACTTGAAAATACCACCCAAATGATAAAAGAATAAGTAACCCCATCCTATGGAAATAATAAGCTTTGAAAGATCCAAATTTAACAAAGGGACAGGGACCTCATCGTATGTACAAGTCTAATAAGGAGAATCCCCGTAAAGCGAAAACAACCTCACAATCATCGCTCTAGCGAAGGGTATCAAACTAGAAAAATTCTCACAAGAAGCAACTATGATATATAAAGATCAACAAAAACTCATTCTAAGGTACTAATTACACCAATTTCTATAAAACATTGAAAAACAACCCCAAAGATATTAACATCTCTAGATTAAGGCATAAGCAAGAAATTACTAACCTAAACTAAGGATTTCACAATACTGAGCTAGCCCAAGGCTCATACGGGAATCAAGAAATAAGGATAAGGAAGTTGTTAAGGCATGTTGCATGCCCTTCAACATTATCAATAACTGAGTGATAGACACCTAAAGGTCTATAACATAGTTGGCCGGGTTGGTTTCTAGGCTTGCTCGGGCCCCAACAACTAAAAAGGAACTAGAGCGCTCTGAGGTTCTCCCACTAGCTTCAAATTGCTCTGTTGTCATGACCCAAAGTACCGCTCTTGACGTGACATGAAGTATAAGATCCTAAGAGGCCCTACACAAGACACTTTACATACATATACACAACATAATAGAGAAAATCAAGAAATGTCATATGAAATAAAGAGTTTGAAAATTAAAGCAGAAGTCTATCATAGTCTTGACAAGCCTTTCTAGTATATAAAAAAAAGTGGTCTGGAAACCCGTACAACACGTTCAACATCCGATACAAGAGAAAAGACATAGGAAATCAATAAAGGGGACACAATAGTTAGAGTATGACTACTCACCAAGTCTTCAATATCTAAAGTGATCAACTAGCCACGAACGGAGGGACATGCGTCATCAAACCCTACATTAGTGAAACAATGTAAGCACATGAATGCATTAGTACATGGGATGTACTAAGTATGAGAGTTATGCATAAAACATGAATCATGGCAAAAAAGGGGACATAATCTAAAAACAAGATATGCACGACCAAAATAATCATAGTAAAACCTTTAAGAGACATCATAAATCATGAATATAGTCAACGCATTTTAAATTCATCGGGTAAGAATTATACAACCTTTGAAAGCAACTTAGGTTCATTTTGTGGGATATTTTACTATTAACTGAGATAGACCACGTGAGCTATAACGTGGAAGGCGGTGTCTTGCTCCCACACTGAAAAACAAATGTCATTGCTTTCTAAGGCAAATAACTTAAACTTCTAGATTAGGTGGATCCACTAGCTATGTTACTTAAGACAACCTACAAGGTAAGTAGTTAGGGACAAGCATATTTCTACAAGAGATCCAATCTCTACTAACGGGAGAGCCACCATCTCAATATCCTCTTGATGCTTAGAATGAATCCTAAAGGAACAGTCATAAACAAAAATGTATCATTATGCATGGACAAGAACAATTAAGTTACTAATCCAAGCTAAAAATATGATATAATAGCTCCTTCAACCTTGAATCATGCATGAACAAGAAAACTTTTCACCAAATTGTGATCCCTTAACGTGACGAAAGCTTTCACAATCTATGCATATATGAGAAAATCCTTTCACAATTAATCGATGCTCATCTTAAAGAAATCGAGATCATAAAAAATATGTTTTTATAAATCATCCATAAGTTCTTTCATTCATTCATAGTCGTTTTTCAACTTCATGCAATTATTTGTTCATAGTCAAAATCATTATCAATGCATGAGTTCATATAGTATTGATTGGAAACCATGCAATTGAATATAAATAATCATCATATGATCAAAATCAAACAATTTAAATCAATACAAATAATACCTATGAGGAATTGAATAAGAATTTAACCAATTTAGGGAAATTGAATTGGAGAATACTTGGGGACGTAATATGTGAATGGAACCCAATGATGAAATCCATATATACCTTAATCTTCAAGTCCAAAAAAAATGATGAAGAAAGGAGACTTGAACATGAAGAACCCTAGAATCCTTGAGAGCCTTGGAGAAAAACATTTAGAAGAAATTTGGGGATTTTGAAAAGTGAAGGAGAATCAGTAGATTATAGGGGTAAAATAAGTTATAGGGTCTTATTTATAGGCAAAAGATATAGTATAGAAATTAGATGCATAAGAAAAAACCCAAATACCCTTAAGAAATAACTACCGGGCAGTCCTACGTTCTATAGAACTTTCTACCGCCGGTACTGGTTAACCATTGAACCAACTTTAGAAACCGAAAATTCATCTAACTTTCCACAAGACCTGTCTACGGTCTGCCCAAATTCCTACATCTGTAGAACCCATCCATAGAACGCAAGTTTAAGGTCATAATTTTCCTAAGTTAGGAACCTTCGTATGAAAGACATCTACAACTCGTCAAACATCCCACGACCTGTCCTATTCATTCATAGGTCAAACATCAGAAAAAAAAATTTCCCAGATCTCAACCTCATTCCTACGAGTACTATCTACAACTTGTAAAACTTTCTATGAACCACAAATAGGTTTCGTAGGTAACAACCAACAACCCAAAATGCTATATTTTCCATTTCCATTTTTTGAGATGTTACATCTGTCTATCCCAGGCTGGTGTTGCTGCCCTCGTATACAGTCGATTTCATCCTCTGCCTTTGTTGGGGCTCTACCATGGTGCTAGGATGCAAACCCATCGACGGTTGAGCCACACGTATGAGCCATCCTTTGAAAGAATGTAACGAGTAATATTTAAAAAAACTAGTACGCACGATCCACAAAAGTGCTACAAAAGAAAGAATATTTCTAACGTTTCCCTGTAGACTCTTGAAAATAGAATATGAACATATCTACACCAATCTACAAGAATTTACTAGACATTAGCTCTGTGGAAGTGATAATAGTGAACATGAGGGTTCTAATACCAACTTGTTGCAACCTGAAATATTTATTCATGATGGTACCTACTATTATCCACTAGTAGGTAAGCCAACCCATAAGTCGGAATGATAAGTAATAGGTGTAAGGGTAGAAACAATAACTAACATGGATTGCAGGATATAATTTAAAATATCAATAGAAGATAATAACGGAAAGCAATATAATATATATGTATCTCTCTCTCTCTGTCTATATATATATATACATATATATATGTATGTTTATATACATATAGATATATATATGTATGTATGTATATATATATATATATGTATATGTACATGGTCGCTACAAAAAAGTACAAGTCCCAAAAGTGGACAAAAATACAGACTTGTCTCAAAAGCAAGAGACTAGCCAAAACATAACAAAAGGAAATAGGTATGATCCAAAATATCATAAGCTCACCCTCATCTCCAACTCCTCTTGCAATTGGCTCCATATCAGTGTTGGTAGATATAGAGTGTAATATGAGTACCAAAACAATATGTACTAATAGGCATCATAAGCCGACTAAGTTTGGAAAGTTAAAACAATAATGAAGAGTGGAAAAGCGAATATCTAGAAGTTACAGAAAAGAAATAGTAAAAGAAATCCTATCTAAGAAACACACGAGGTAAGGAATGAAATAACCTTAAAGTAAATATCTACCTAATATCTAACTGGATCCCATCAGCCTAGAAGATACACCCGTGTGGCAATTCAAATAAATAATCCAAACAGATACCTTTTAGCGTGATAGGTACACTAAACAATAATGAAACTAATAAAAGAATAGAGGATGCTGCTTGAACTACCACGACCTTCCACAGACTTGAACCATTGAAAAAGAAACCCAAGAACCCAATAGCATCACCTAGTAAGGACTCAAAAGTGGCTAAATATTGGTTTATGCATATAGGTGATGGTTGTATGTTTCTTGTTTATGTATGCATACATGTCTATTATTAGTAGTTTCATTTGTGCAATGCATAGTAGGAAGACATATTGTAACACCCATTACTTGAAACAGACCAAAAATGCAAATTTTGAGAAGTTGCAAGTGCAACCCACGGTTGCCATCCACGGACCGTAGGTCAGAGCACGGCCCATGCTGGTGGTCCGTGGTTCACCACTGCAACCCCTCCCCAGCCAAGCTCAGAAAAATCGGCTAAGTCTCGACCCACAGACAGACTCACGGTCCGAGATCAGACCACGGTCCGTGGTCTGTGTCCATGGATTGAGACTTCCCTTACCCAGCCTCTGATACAAACTACGGTCGACCAGCACGGACTGTCATTCGATCCACGGTCCGTAGGTCTGACCGCAGATGAGGGTCAGCAGCCAGTTAGCTGAAAATTATTGATGGGTCAACTTCAGATGGTCATAACTTTTAGCACAAAAGGAATTGTGTGTTCCAACCTATGATATGATATATAATTGAATTATCTTTCCAACGCCACCGATTTTTCTTAATTTCGACCTCCGAGTAAAAAGTTATGCTCATTTTAGTGAAGCCCTGTCGGGCAGACTCGACCTACGGACCCAATCGACGGACCGTAGGTCCAATCCATCGATCACTCCGACAGTAGTTAATTCAGGGGTCTTTTGGTCTTTTCCTATTTCGTTTAACCCTAAGATACGTCGTTTAAACCCTAAATCATGAGATTTTAGCTAGATTAACCCTAGAAACATAACTAGAACTTACCTTAGTCAAAATCATTAATCAAAACTTAGAAAATTAAAAGCAAGAGAGGAGAAAAAGGTCAAGAACCCTAGTTCAAGAACGCAACAAGGTTCCATCAGTTCCAGCCCCGAAATCGAAAGATTTCTCCATGGAATTCGTCACCAGGTATGTGGGATTTCACTAGTGGGTTCCTTCCGCCCATTAGATCCCTAGAACTCAGTCAGATTCTTGATTCC
>NW_006239171.1:214924-252583 GCF_000226075.1 Solanum tuberosum
GCTTTTAGTCTTTAGTTTCAGTTTTGCTAGACCTAGTTGGGGCATGTCCCAACATTTCTAGTCAGTTTAGAGGCTTATTTCAGACATAGTTAGATTCAGCTTAGTGTTGAGTTAATATCTTCTTTGTATTAAACTCTCAGATTTTATTTATCTCAGTTATAGTATATGGGTATTCCCCATCTTTTCAGATTTACTTATGATTTAGCTTCCGCATCAGTTTATTATCTTTAGTATGCTCATGATCATGCCAGCAAGCTTAGCTTGGGATCACTTGTGGTCCTAGGTCCCGTGTCCGTGTCTCGGGAGTAGCTCGGGGCGTGACACATATGAAAGGACATCATGCATATAATCTCATTTAATGAACTTGCTATTGTGACTTGTGGTTTTCAAGCGGTATTTCTCATTGTTATATGTGATTGTGCATGATTATTTGTGATTCTTGGTAGGCTCGGGTACCATACTGGTACACTAATTATGAATAGCTCGAGTACCACGCCGGTATATTAACTAAGGATGGCTCACATACCACATTAGTACACTATCAATATGCTTTGGGTTCTTTGAGAAGACCTATCATATAATTGTTGCATGGTGGACCGTTGAGCGGTCCGGGTTACTTTGAAAGGGAGTTGATCTTAGCTCTGCATAATTATCTTTACTACATGATTGAGATTATGGAGTCTCAATCCTCTACTTGTCTATTATTAATCATAGTGATCTTGTCTTTGTAATGGCTTCTAGGTTAAGTTGGTCTAAGGTGCCAGTTTTATATACTGATCTAAAAGGGCCAGTGATTGGCATGAGAAATTGAGAAGTACTAGTAAGTATGTTGATAGGTCTAGTGATGGCCTGGTATTCGTGGATATTAATGTGATAGAAGGGCTAGGCTATGATTTGACAATATTGTGGCATAACATGTAGCCTTGGGAGGCCTTAGGGTGATTTAATTGAGGTGCTGAGTCATAGTATTTACCGGGAAAGAGTATGAGTATGTGAGTAGAGAGTTGAGGTGGTGTAACTCTTATATTGCATGACTTTGTGATTATCTATATTATATTGTGTGGTTGTCTCGGTTGACTAATGGTGCCTATAAGTACGTGTTGTTTTTACTGAGACTGCTATTGCTATGTCAGTTGGTATAGTCTAGTTGCAGAAATTCAGTGATCTTTAATAGTTGATGTCGATGATGATCTCTTATAGACTCTACTCCCTTTTTATTATGGTGGGAGTTATGTCTTATATCGTTTTTAAAATTTACTCTTAGAAGCTCCTATGTGTTTAGACTAGTCCTTCAGGGGGGATGTTTGTTGGTCACTTATAAGTAACTTGCAGGTTTAAAAACAATTCACGGTGTTTTCATATTTTTTATAGGGTGTTGATTATGCTTCACTTATTTTCTACATGGCTCAAAGTAAGTTGAGGGTGAGGGTTCTCTTATCTATGTGTTATATTAAGTACCCGCACAACCTAGTGGGTTGGGTCGTGACAAAATGTGCTCCTTTATATTATTCTCAGGATGGATTTTTCTACGCCCTGTTCATTCATTACATATGAAATTTATAATTATCAATATAATCAGTCGAACGAGTTAATGATACTTTCAACCTTTGCGATACCCAAAGTGAATAACATTAAATGGCATAATGTTTAGGTCTTTATCCAATTGAATCCGTGCAATTTTTGAAATTATTAAATTAGTCGAGTAAATGTGGCATACAGTGAGTCTACTTTTTCAATCGGTCAATTTTCAAAATTAAATTGTATAGTCAAATATCATTGAATTTTTTTAAAAAAATATTAAATGAAAAGTAAATGTTTTAAATGATCCGGAAGAAATAAAAGGGTGATTTTAAAAGGGTACTCTTTTAAGAATTGTTGAAGAAACAACTGATTGGGGGCAATCTCACTGACTCTTGGCTTCACCACACCCAATCCAGAAGCTAAAGAGAGAAGAATAAGGTGAAGGTAGATACCACTCATCAAAATCTTGATTTAGTGTTCAAGGTTTTAGGTCTTGTTAGTTGCATCTGAATCTGCTATATAGTCATCTTAGTCTCTTTCTTTTTTTCAAGTCTAAATTATATTCCCCAAAAGTAGATATGACCTAAATAGATCTTTTTCTTCTGATGCGTTATTTTATTTTTTTGGGAAAGTCTATATTCACTGTTATTGAATTAGTGCAAGAGAAAGAACTTTTTCAAGTATTAACACCTATAAATATTGTTTTCTACATCGAAATTTTGTTGAACTGGTAGCAGCTACTTTTATCAATTTGATTAGATCTGTAGGTTTTTAAAATTAATTTCCCCAAAAATATTAATTTTTTTGGAAAGAAATTTAAAATTTAGGTGGATTTTTTTATTTCTAGTCCAATGAATCCTAAGAGATCAAAACAAGTCATTTTTTTGTTTCATGAATCTATGGTTTTTATACCCCCTCCCCCCCACCCTTTTTTTCTAACCATTTGTTTTTATTTATTTTTACTTTAAGGATACAAATTCTAATAAAAGAGATTGATTATCTTAGGTTTGACCATTAAAAGACAAATAATTGATTTTTTGGGTGAAAATTAATATATTTTGTGATAGATCTAGATGTTTTGGGTGTATTTAGTGAATCATTTGACATTCATTAACCACAACAATAAATGATCTTGTTACTGAATGCATACAGTTAATGGACAAACATCTTTTACTTTGACTATTTTTTTTCATTCTTGCACTTACATTATGTTCTTAAGTTATTACTTCACACGTAAATATAAGTTATTATCCAGCTAACAATTTTCATATTTTTTTGAAAACCTTTTTTATTATTTCAAAAAATATTGTGGTCTTACAAAAGATGTGACTAAGTATTTCTTATTTTTCTACTAGAATATGGATAACCAACATAACGTTTATGGTGATGAAGATGCAGAATTAATGGATGTGCCCATATATTTTATCACACCTCATAAACCAAAAGCTTATGATTTTAAGGTAAGTTTTTAAGAACTTCTTTTAATTTTAAGGTGTTCAGTTTTATTCCTTATAAATCATGTACAATTTTTTTGATAGATACTTGAATTACTTTTTGATGAGATATATATATATATATATATATATGTTTGTGTGTGTGTATGAGAGAGAGAGAGAGAGAGAGAGAGATTGTTAGTGTGTGTAGATATATATATATATATATTTATGAAAGAATACTCCTATTTTTATAATTCTTGAAGAAGGACTGAAGAACTAGAAAGAAGAAAGCCTTTGAATTTGAGGTGGTAATTCTTTATTATTCACTGTAGTGAAGATTTACATTTATAATAAAACATGAAGTTCAACTACCTAAATATCAGCACAAAATCTACTGAAAATAAACAAACTCCTAAAGACTAGGAAAATAAGTTATTTTAACAAGACTAATTTTCTGCAGTAAATAAATAAAGTTGCAGTCCTAAAACATAGAAACTAACAATATTATTCAATATTATAGAATTACTAAAAGAAGAAACACTTTTTCAAGTATTAACACATATAAATATTTTTTTCCATATCCACTGATCTATTTTAACACATATGAGCACCTTAGATTAGCATAATCATTTTGATAAATATTGAACATACATTGAATTACTATCAATAAATGTATTAAAAAGATAAATTGGTTTGTATTATTGTACAAAATACAGTTTGTTTTAACATGAATAGAAAGTAAAATTTTCCTTTAATATGAAGATGGTTGGGTTTGACGAAGTATTTTACATTTTTTACTAGAATATGGAGAAGCAACAAAAAGTAGATGATGGATTTGCAATAATGGCCGTTCCGATATCTTGTATTGCACCTCAAGATGATGTATTAAAGGTAAGTCTTCAAAAATTTCCTCAATTGTTTATCATACATATTTTAAGGTTCTTAATTCCATTCTTCTTTAAATATGTAGATAAATCTTTTGATGCATTTAAAATAAAGTTATCTAACAAGTTTAAAGATTCATTTATCTTTTGAAGATTATAAGACGTTTAAATCTTAATGCATATCTAATGACAACATATGCATTAAGAATTTTCTCTAAATTGACATCTCAATATTAAGATAATGTATTAAGATCTGGCTACTAAATAATAAGACAACTAATTATTGAGATCATAAGTATCGTTAGACTTAGTTGTATAGAAACAAGAAAGACTTCATCTTAGTGAACCTCTAGAACAGATAATGCTCATCTCCATGTTATACTCTCAAGAAGAGAAAATAAGAAGTACTTTAAAAAAGAAGACAAAGGCATGAAAAAAAAGTTTCATTCATTCAGAATCTTCAAGCCTATTTATTGGAAAATACTTAACAGAATACTTCCACTAAAATAGGACACATATCAGTCCATAATAAACATAATTAGACTGATCCAAAAAATTAGAACACCTAACTCCTAAAAGGAACATAATATGTTACTCCTAAAGAATAAAATATGCAGAGTTACTCAACTTTTAAAAAAAACTCACGATCTTCCTAAAGACTAGGTCAACTAGCAAACTAAAAGAAATTCCTATAGTTCCTCCTTAAACTGATGTTTTCTAACAATCAGTTGACATATTTGATAGTGCATATGCTTGGAAGCCTTCTAAGTTTAATGAATGACACCGTCTTCATAGCCTTAATGAAAATATCGGCAACCTAGTCATCGCCCGTGCAGTAGATTGGATAAACTAGTCCAATAGTGTTAAGATCTCCTAAAAATAAAACATCACATCAATGTGCTTGTTTCTTCCATGTAGCAATGTATTCTTGGATAGTTGAATTGCTGAACCGTTTTCACAAAAAATCTTGGTAGATTCTGGTTGCTTGAATATCGAGTCATGCAGAAGTCTCCTCAACCAAATAGCTTGACAGGCACAAGCAGTCGACACAAAAATCACGGATTTCGTAGTAGACTAAGTAACAATTGGTTGATTCTTAGCTGACCATGAAATAGCACCGAACCTGAACATAAAAGCATAACTTGAAGTGCTTTTTCTGTCATCATAGTCACCAACATATTCACTATTTGTATAGCGGAGAAGATTGGACTTTTCATTAGTCTTAATATCCCAAAGTCTCTTGTTCCATGCATGTAATGAAGAATTGTCTTGGCCAAAAACAAATGCATTTCTATGGAATTCTCCTTGTACCTGCTTATTAAACTCAAAGAGTACTAATTGTTAGGCTTTATACCAGTGAGATAGATTAAACTACCCATAATTTGCTTGTAAAATGTGCTATCAACCTTCTTTCCAGTAGGATTTTTATGTAGCTTCAAACCAAGTTCAGTAGGAGGGTTAACAGGATTGCAATCCATCATCTAACATCTGTTTAGAATTTCCCCTACATGTTTTTCTGAGAAATAAATATCCATTTATTAGATTGCACTACCACCAAGCCAATAAAGTTATATTTTGATGTTAGAAAGAGAAAAATCTTTTCCACAATGCCTATGTCGTCTATATTCTCACCATGGAAACACATCTTGTTAGTTATTTTTATTGTTCTAGCACAATAATTGGTGACAAATTCTTCTTACTTCATCTCTAGAGTTTCAAACTCTTTTCTCAAAGATTGAAGTTGTGCACGCTTAACTTTGGTAGAGCCTTGATACTTCTTCTTCATTAAATCCCAAATATCCTTGGAAGTTTCTTTGCGAAGAATAGTTTCTCAGATGGGACCATCAATTGTCGGAAAGAGATAGTTTTTTGCTTTAAGGTCTTTTAGCTTTCTAGCTTCAAGTTCTTGCTTTTGATCATCTGTCAAAGTTTTACCCGTTGGCTGCTAAATTCATGATTCAATCATCTGTCAGTACTCCTTAGACCATATGAAATTTTCCATTAACATGCTCCAATGATTGTAATGTCAATTAAAGCGTGGAATGACTGCTTGTTTCAGTAGGCATTGGATAATGTGAAAAAGAAATGTTTCTGCCTCACTTGTTTTCAATCTCACATAACTGGCTCTTGATAGCACTGTTATAATCTCCAAAAGAAAATAAGAAATACGTAAAAGAAGAAGACACTAGCTGGAAAAACTATTTAATTCATTTACAATCTTCAGGCCTATATATTGGAAAATACTTAACAGAATACTTCCACTAAAATAGGACACATATTAGTCCACAATAAGCATAATTAAACTACTCCTAAAAAATAGAACACAAGTCTTTAAAGGAACATAACACGTTACTCCTAAAGAAGAAAATATGCAGATTGGCTCAACTTTAAAATAAGCCATGATCTTCCTAAACACTTGGTCAACTTGCAAACTAAAAGAAATTCCCACACTCCGGTCATTACCGACCTAAAGAAAAGCCCTGTCTTATAAACCACATCCATCCATGGAACCATATTAACGACACGCTAGACCCACATATAATGCCTTATTCGAATTATTTATACCACTCCAGTCCCTACCAAACAGCTCAGCAAAGTCAATATCTGAGTGATTACATATTATGAAGTTGGTGGTAGCGCAAAAGTCTCCTCAACTATTGTCAATGCTTTCTCTATTGATATATTAAGAGTATCAAGATGTGCAGGACTCAGATCTGTGTATAATCTGATAAGTAGTTGGGGACTTTTCCTAGATGGTGTTGCTTCCCTCTTTCTTCCCCGATTGCCTCCTTTAGTTTATCCACTACCACGAGTCAAAACAACAAACGCCATCTCAATTGCCTCAGCTCTAGCATCTCTTGAACGTATCCTCACCATCCTCGAGGGAAAAGAGTGAGAGTCATATACCAATTTGGATCACCAAATACCAATTGGAATCCAGTATTAACACAAAGAAAACAAAAAATTGAGTTTTCCAAGTTTCCTGTAGCTTGTTGAAAAGAAGTAAAAGTACCTTCATACCATTCTACAAAACTCTACACGATGTATCCTTAAATGGTGAGATCGAAGAACCTTCGAGATTCAAACCCACTTTATTCTACCCTTTCTCAAGGTCTAATTCATTACATAAGGATTATTTCACAATACAATAGTTTTCCCATGATCACAATAGCCTAATTCACTCCACTAACCCCCTTAAAGAAGTTTATATGCAAAAATAATTCATTCTTATGGGACTCTAGGTTATCACTACATCATGAACAAGATTAACTCATGATTTCCATCCCAAGAAATATTAATTAATTAACAACTTAAAATAAAAAAAAAACAGCTAATTACTTAAACCAATTGATTTTCCCCACATTATTCATGAATCAATGGTTTAAACAAAACTCCACCATTAAGATCATCCCCTTCAATTATAGGGTGTCACAGAATCATTAGATGATGGAGAAGACTTGCCTCGAAGAAAGAAAAATATAGGTAGCCCTTGAAACATCATTTATTTTGTTTCTAGGTAATTATGTTGAAGTTATGAGGAGAGACGTCAAATAAGCTGACTTAAAAAAGCATTTTGAATTTCTATGCTACAACCAATCTATTCCTTCTATGGTTTCAGATCCATTCCTTCTATGGTGGTCTCACTGTAGCAAAACCCCCGCTCTTACAGTGGAGACCCCTTTAACCACTAGCTCAGAGAAAAATATAGTAAGCCTCATCACACAAAATAAATTCCATCACAAGAAATGACTACATAAATGTTACGAACCCAACCCCTCAAGTCATGATGGCACCTACCATAACCCACAAGTAGGTAAGTCAATGCGTACCCAGAACGCGAGTAATAGATACAAGGGCAGAACCAAAAATAAATTAATACTAATAATAAGAGAAGACCGAAATAGAAAGAAACCAAGACTATAAATAATGGAAACCCTCCCAGAACTTGGAAGTAATGAGTATAGAGCTATCTAGTAAGAACAAATCCAAGTCCCAAAAGTGGACCATAACAAGCCATCTCAAATGCAAAAGAAAAGCTAACATATCTACCGAAGGAGACAGTCTTGTCTAGGATATCAAGTGCTCACCCTCGTCATCGATATCCACAAGCACCAAAAGATGGCAAAATCAGTCACCGTTGGTAGATGTTACTAAGACCTACATTACGAAAAAATTCAGAGTGCAGCATGAGTACCAAAATAATGTACTCAGTAGGCATCATATATCGGCTTAGAAAGAATGGTAAAGGCAATCTAAAAAGGTACAATCTAGACACAAACAAAGGTCAAAACGGGAAAGAAATAAGGCACACGAGCATACCACAAGTTAATCTATGTACAACAAAACTAAACCTAACTGGACTCCATAAGCCAAGAAGTACATTTGTGCGCATGTTCAAATAATAAAAACCCGAACAGACCCCATAAGCTCGATGGGTACAAAGAATAGCTAAGTCTATAGGAAAAAAAAGTAACCTAGATCCAACTCCAAGAACCACTCAACTCGCAGCCCAGCTAGCAAGAGTGAAAATCGACACAACCGGTCAACTCCCAGCCTAGCTAGCAAGAGTGACAACCAATCTAGCCGCCGAGCCAACCAATCCCTTTCTTGAGTTGCATCACCCATCTAGCAAGAGTGACCCAGGGGCATGTCCACTCCGTAAAGGATCTAAGATACCAAGGCTGCCCAGATAGCCACTCCACTCCTAGGTCGTACCGCCCAACTAGCAAGGGTAGCCCGGGGGCGTTTCAACTCCGAAGAGGATCTCAAGTAGGAACCAAGCCATAGTGGATAAATGTCCACTTCCACAGGTACCAACAGAAAGCTCCCAGCCAAGAACACTCAATCTCCAAGAATTACGAACCTCCAATTACGCCTCGGAGTCATAAAAATAAGGAGAGAGAGGCTATAAAAAGTCCACAAGCAACAATAATGGCTAAGCTAAGGCTCATCTATCAGACCCAAGTTTGATATTCTAGTCTACAAGAACCTAAGCCATCCGAACGACATCAGAGACATTCCAAATTCACAAGGTACATGTGTCTAAGGAAACACTCGTCTATTTTAGAAGAATGCCAAGACATGCTAAAAAAAGTAAAACTCAAGTAATTTGACATAGCCTGCAAGTCACACAACCAAACTTGCTAGCATGGTGCTACAATCGATATAGTAGTAATCAATCCTAAATCATGGTTTCTAAGAGCAAAAGTAGAGCTAACTAGTACACACCACATTCATATTGATCATCATGAATTTACACATTCATGCTCAATCTAAATAGAGAAGAAGTCGAAGACTACTCGAGGCTGACCACATGTACTCCAAATCATAAGGCCAGAGCTTTTTCTTTTTGAATGATCTCTGAACTCTATCACACCAGTAGAAAAAGGATTACAACGAATGTATGATCGTGAGGACACTAAAAATAGATAAAACATAAATGGACCAATTTTAAAGTGAAACATAAATCATTGAATCCATGCCAAAAATTCTAAAATTCTAAAATTGACTCCATCGAGAGGTCCTAAACTCTGCCTCGAACTTGTGTTCCAAAATTGAATGCATTTTCAGGCTCAAAAATAGCCAACACAACAACATGCAACTAAACAACAAATAAAGCATCTCAAACCACTAGGGACATAAACTAAAAAAATAATTCACCTAAGACAGAGGTTGCCCAATACTACTCAAACACACCACAACAAATCCTGAATAATCCCAGATGCATAGTACATCGATTCACAAAATTTCCACCAGAACGAGGGAGATAACACCTTTTGATGATCGTGTCTGTGCTTATTTATAAAGACATTCTTCAGGTCTTCATCTTGGTCGTGAGAAGGAGGGTATCGTGACTCATGAAGAGGTTGACCATCACAATCATGGAGACCTGCCTTGCGGTCATGATTACCAAGAAAGGTCAACCCCTCATCGCGATCGTGGCAACGGGAAACACGCTCACAAAGAACTAAGTCCTAGGCCTTTGTGAACGTGACCAAGGGCCACGCAATCGCAAAGAGCGAATTGGCCTGCACCAGCTGATGCATATCAGCTTGTTTGGCCAAGTTTCCAATCTCTGATGGGGTACTCTGAATTCATTCGAAATCCTGTGCACGCAAATGAGATAGACAAGCCTACAAAACATGATATTCCGGACTCAATGGAGTAGTAAAAATATATGGGGCCCACACCTAATTCTATTTTAAGACAATATCCATAAAGGGGCTCAGAATAAGACTGCAGGCCTTGTGAACTAAATGAAGGGTTATTCTAGATCATACACTATATTTCGGAGCTAACCATTCTGATGGAATCCTCATCCGAGCTTGTTTACCCAAAATAATGACTAAAGTCAAACATAGTCTTCAACTTGAAAATTAAAACACCTAACACAAACTTGCACGGAAGGCCTCGAGAGTGATGCAGACTACTAGCCTCAAATGACCCTTTTGGAGCTGATTGAATCGTCAAAATTGGATTCTGAAAATAATCTTCTTGAACTTTTGGTCAAAAAGGACTGTTGAAGGTTCAAAAGCTCCAAAACACTAAAACTCGCTCAAAAACTAGAAGAACGACCAGGTGACCAAACTGTCAATCCCAATAAGTCATAAATGACTTGGGGTCTCTATAGCAAAGATATAAATAATAAAAAAGAGGAATAAACATATAAATGTCTTGGAGATCATTACAATAAAATGGATCTCTAAACAGACTCAAAGTCTCATTCGAAGGTCTATATCACTGGTCTCCTTCTAATTGAAACAACACAACATTAAAACACGAACCATCTAGATTAAATAAGAGATATAACTTCTTAAACCCTCCCAATCTTTGAGTTCTAATTAGATCAATTCATCATAGGGACTCTAAGTCAGATACTATGGCCATAACCACCTATAACAACTTAATAGGTCGTTACAAATATGAATATTTTAAAAAATAATAAATATATAATTTACAAAAATTGTTAAAATAATGCCTTAACACTCATACATTACAGGAGACCTAGTACTCCCTTGGATATTTTTAGAGTGTTTTTATTTACATTTTTCCAGTTTGACACAAGTCAAAATTTGATTATGAAAGAACATATTGATTCAAGAGATTAAAGTGCGATGGTGAAGGTTACCATTATTTGTTTTTATTCAAAAATTGTAAATAAGTGATAGTGATTGAACCACCTTACATTTTTTTGGCCTTTTGATTAGTGAAGGTGTACAAAAGAACTAACAAAGCTTTAATTTGTTATTCTGTGCACTTGATCAAAAACAAAGAAATTCTTTAAACAAATATTTAGAGGGTTTACAAGACCCCTGTAATAGATGAGTATATTACATACAAATTTACCTATTCAGACCCATTAAATAGTTTCAACATGACAAAATGTATGTATTGGTTAAATCTAAATGACTAAAACTCAAACCTAAAAACATGCAAATTTAATTATTTAGATTTGAATCATTAGAATTAAATCTTCATTAGTGAAACAATTAATGACATCTAAATTCTAATACTTACTACAAGACATCACATATACACATATTTTTCTCTATTGTGTGATATCTTACTTAAGTCTGCATTATTGCATAAATTGTTAAGTCCTAAGAGAAAATCTTCGTTCATATGATACCTTATACCTCTACCTACAATAGTTTTACAATAATAGATTGATTCATCTATAGAATCGACATGACCAAACTATCTTGAAAAATGAATATAAGTTAATTTGATATAGAGAATAATTATATTAATTGTAGCTAGATAGAGTAATTTCACATACTAGTGCAATGAATAACATAGTAATTTTCTAGTTTGGAAATTTATCACAAATACTAGTATTTATGCTTTTCACGTTTTTTCCCTCTTTATCTTGACATTTCTTTTTGTTTTTTCATTTTGAGTATGAAAGTTAGGTTTGGCCAAATTCAGAGAGAAATACTTATTACTATGATGAGAATTAATTTAATATGTGATAGAGGTTGCAAAAACCATTTAAAACTTCATTATAAAGAAAAACTTTTAAAATTTGATTTTACCCAAAAAAAGTAACTCTCTCAGAAAGAAATTTGAATATAAGATGAATTTTATGTCACACAAACAATGAATTTAGTGAAATTTAAGAGATGCATTACCACTTCCATCATTGATCTTGTTAGAGAATGTATAAGATTGATGGAGAAACATCTATTTTTTAATGTATTTTTGGTATTGTAACATCTTGATTAAGTTTTTAGACATATATATATATATATATATATATATATTATGGGCCTGAGTTTTGGCATTATGAGCCAGTTGCGCCCTTTGAGTTTGGGGTGTGACAATATATATATATATATATATATGTATTATAAATTTGGAACAACTTTTTTGATGTTGTCTAATGGAAGAAAGAGAAAAATTCTTTCTAGAGTTACAACATTTGAGTTGCATAACAACAAAAACAACAAATAATTATTCCTTATCTCAAACAAATTCAAATTTATAATATGAATCTTCATTTCTCCGTTTAAGCTAAATTGATCATGCCATAGTCATACAAATAAAAATAAAAATAAAAGTAATAATAGTAGTAGCAGTTTGATAATTTCTCTAATAAGTAAAAGGCCTAATATGATCTGAATACTAATTTATAAGAAAATTTCTTTAATTTAAAATTTTAAATTTCATAAATATATGTCTAGAAAAACTAGATAATATGATACTAATCTATTGACCGAATTTGTTGTAATAAACTCATACTTTATACAGGACCTAGTATGCCCTTGGATATCTTTTAAAAGTATCCTTTTGATATCTATCCAGTGTGACACAAGCCAAAACTCGATAATGGAAGAATATAATGATTCATGAGATTAAATTTCAAAAAAATTTGGATGAGTTTAAATGAGTGATAACTATCAAACCCCTTTATTTTTACCTTTTCGATTAACATGCAAAATTGGCCAAAGTAAATGTGTCATTTAAGCTATTTTACCTAATAATTATAAAACCAAAACTTGTGTTATATTACATCAATAAAAAAATAAAAAAATATATGGTGATTAATAATTGTGATGGCTAGCTATAGTGCTAGTGGATGTCAATTAAGGAAGATGTATAAAATAATTCTTGTATTGTGGATAGTAGCAATTGATGGTGCTTGTGGTAGAAGTTGATGGTAGTAGTTTGGTTGTGGTTGATAGTTGGACAATATATAGTCATAACTAATAGTTGTGGTGCTTGATGATGTTGGTTGACAATATTTATTTATCACTTAGGATTGTGATTTTCAATATTGTTTGATGATTTTTTTTATAATAATGGTTGGCACATGAAAATAATAATTTTTAAATAGTGGGTGGTGGTGGTTGGTTGGATTATTGTATTGATTGGTAGTGCTTGTCACTAAAAATGGTGATTGTAGGTAGTTTATTGTGGTAGTTGATAATGATGGATAATGATGATGGTAATTGATAATGAAGAGGTATGGCGATAGCGGTGAATAAATGGAATTGGTGAACTGCTATTTTTAAGAAATCTTTTCACAGGCTTGTTAATGATATTAGACTTTGATATAGATCTTAATCAATCATTGCTATTCATACCCATTTAATAATTGTATCGTCAAGAATATACTTCATGGTGAAGGAAAGATACATTCTTACTTGTTGAGACTTCATTGATTAATGTTAAATCTTAATTATGTGTAAATAGATGAGACCAAATTTCTAATATTCACTAGTAGATATCACCCATATTAGTTTTTTTATTCTGTGTGACATCTTTAGTTAAGTTTGAATTTATGCAACAAAATAGTATGTCCTTTGAGCCATCTTTCTTCCATACGATACTTAACACTTTCACTTTCCATAATTTTTCATGAATGGACCAATAGATCTATAAAATAACCAATGACATGAACAAACTATCTTAAATGATCTTCTCTTATATCAGTTATACTAATAATAACAAGATAGCATCTTTTCATATACTAGTGCAATGAACAACATGGTGGTTTTGGAGTTTTGAAACTTATTACAAGTACTAGTCAGGTGGATCTAAGCTTTTCGTGATTTTTTTCTTCTCTTTATCTAACCATTTGCTTTTATCTTTCTATTTGAAGAATGCAAGTTCTAGTAAATCTATGTCAGAAAAGAGGAAATCAATCATCTCACGTTTGACCAATTTTTTTGATAAAATTGTTGCTAAGGTGAAAATTAATTTAATTAGTGATAGACCTAGACGTTGGGCCTACTTTCAATAGTTTCTTTAGATAAAGAAGCTTTTAAAATTTATCCTCCCCAAAAAGAATTACTTGTTTAGAAAGAAATTTACACTTGGGATAAAACTTTACATCATACATACAGTGGATTTAATGAATCTTAAGAGATGCATGACCACAACCATCATTGATATTATTACAGAATGAATAAGATTGATGGATATTCATCTTCTTCTTTTTTTTGATTATTCTAGAGCTTTGATCAAGTTCATAAAATGTTACTTGAGATATACATACAAATTAGCAGCATGTGAACAACTTTCATCTCTTTTTTTTCTGAAACAGTCTCCACTATTTCACACTTACTCTTACAAAAGATCTAACTAATTTTTTTCATATTTTCTACTAGAAGCAACAAAACAATGACGATGTTGAGGATGCATTATTAATAGAAGTTCCAATATCTTTTAACGCACAAGGTGAATCAAAAGTCGATGTTTTTGAGGTAAACCTTTTGAAATTCTCCAATTATTATTTGTTTATTTTGATGGATTCTTGAAAAACTTTTAAATATTTATTACTATGTTATGAAATAAAGAGATACGAACTTCTCTAGAGTTAAAACATTTGTCATACAAATAAAAATAAGTTAAATATATACTCCTTCCTTTTCAATTTGTGTGATATAGTTTTACTAGAGACAATGTTTAATTCAACATGAATAAATTATTATTTTTCGGACCGATTAAAAACAAAAGTGTTTCCTATAAACTAGAACATAGTACCTTTAAAAGTTAACTAATAAGTCTAAATTCAATTCTTCAATTGTGCCTTATTGTTAGTGAATTCCTACATTCATGTAAAAATTGAAACCACATGTGATTTATAAAATTACTATGATATCACCTAGGTACAACATCGAATGAGGTCATTCTATAGTCATACAAATAAATATAAAAGTAAAATAATAATTTCAATTAAAAATTTTAAGGCCTCTTTATTTTTATGATTATATATAAGACGTCAAAATTTGAATGCATATTTGAATGATAAGATGTGCATGAATCACTGAATATACATCTCAACACTAAGATTATGTATTAACATCTAAATACTGAATAATAAGACTACCTATTACTGTACATCTTAATACATAAAAAGGATTTATATATTGAAAAAATTAATAATTAAAAATTTTATGAAAAATGGCTTAAATGGCAATTCAACTATGATCAGATTTATTGTAACAAATTCATACTTTATGGGGGACCTAGTTTACCTTAATACAGTGTGAATAAGAGAAATTTATTTTTATAAGTGAGAAACCAACTTATTTCTTAGAAAATATTTTTATGGAAAATATTTTCATTCATACCAAATTCACCCGAGTAAATTTAGGAAAATGTAAGTGCATTCTAATGTTTTGACTTGTGACATATACAATATTAAGTTTATCATATAGTGGTATTCTTTTCGGTAATAAACATGTATTTTATATAACAAAAGGATTACGTATAAATCATAAAATAAAACAAAAATGAATTGGATTTAGATATAGTCTCAAGCTCTAACAACATCAAACCATGGAAATAAATTTAATTTGTGATAAATTTTGAGGTTGAGATCACTTTTAACAATTTCATTAGAAAGAGAAGTTCTGATCAAGGATGGAACTTTTCATCTCATATCTAATTAGTTAGTCAATCTTAAGAGATGCCTAATCATAACAATCATTGATCTTGTTACAAAATCAATACGATTGATGGATGATTTTTTTTGGCATTCTAGCGGTACTATTAAGTTTTTGAAATGTTATTTGACACAAATATCTAAACTACTAGAAATCGAGCAATTTTGAATACCTAGAGTGATCCAACAAAATGGGGTCTAGGAAAAGTAAACAGATCTTACCATTTAAATTAACCTTACAAATACGTCAGAAATAGTTATAGGCCTGACCTAACAATCAAGGTAGAAGTAGAAGTTAGGTATTTTATTTTTTCCATAAAATACAATAAGCTGAAATGGAGAAAATGAAAACAATAAACAACGAAATCATCTACTCTTATTTAGAAGCAATAAACTTCTTATTATGTTGGTTAGACCATGATCCTTTAGAGTATAAAATATTGATGCTGCAATATATTGATGTACAAAATGTTGATGCTCCTATTACATTCAGATAATTACCTTTTGTGAATGAATTTTTGATAATTTTGAATTTCTTAAGTACAACTTTTTTTTTGCAGAATGAGATGATACAAAAAAATATGCATTACTTGCATACTTATACATTTGAGCAGAGAAGACAAAACTGGATCATCAAGAATACTTCTCGTCCAGCTGGTTCAATAATCGATTATGTAAGTTCTTTTTGAATAATATACATGTTTTCTTGCCAACAAAATTGGTTAAGTAAGTTGTCATTGGCGAGATTGTGAAAACATAAATATTTAATAATTGTTGGCAAATAGATCTACCATCATTTGGATACAAACAAAAAGTTTCGATCTTTGGTAGAGGTTTACAATTTCGTTCTACATGGGGAAGTTCGTGAAACAAAGAAGAAATTAAGCAAAAATGAAGAAACAGTGCAGGTTAGCTCGAGAAAATAATATTAGAATAGGCAATGAGATTTACTCTATGTACGCATGGTCATAAAAGTGTTTAATTTGCAGGTGACACCGAGACATAAACAACATATTAGAGGTAACAAGTTGATAAAACATTATGTAGTTGGAACATGTACTGAGTCTTCCAAAGGGGTTTACATAAAAAATCGGGGAGAAGATAACTACCTATCTAAACGTGACATCCCTTCAAATATTGGTAAGCAAAGTTAACGAAGTCACAATAAAACATGCAGTTCCTATATATATATATATATATATATATATATATGTTGGTATTATTATTGTCATTTTCATGTTCATTGAACTTTCCCTATTTGATTCTTACAATTTTGCAAAAAAATTATGGTCAGGAAATAAGAGAAAAAGAGAAAACGAAGATTTATATGGACATCAACAGGTGAACTTGGAAAATGATGCTCCTGCACAATCTTTTTTTTACCTATGGGATTTTGAGCTCATACATCTACAAGAGAGGTCAAAAGAGGTGTTCCCAATTCCAGATATCGATGAATTGCAGCAGGTGGATCCGTCTATTGACTTATTGAGTTCTTTCCCTAAGGCCTCAGGCAAAATCCCTCGTGAGGAAGATAAGGAGAAGAATAAATCAAAGAAGACAAAGAACGTGAAGAGAGACCGTGAGAAGCAAGATATTTTGGAAGCTCAGAGGAGGTCCAAGGTTGATGAGGAGCTAAGGTTAGATGAGCTCAGAGCTCGTGCCGGTGGAGCTTCTTCCAGCTCGGTGCCAGTAGAGGTAGGCCTTATTAGTAGAGCTGATGTTGTGATGGATTCTCAGGCTCATACTACTATACCACCATCTGTTGAGGGGGCTCCCAAGCTCTCATTGAGTGTACCAGCCACCACTAGAATCACTATTGATGTTTCTCGAGATATAGGAGCCCATGCATCGTATCCAGACTCTGAAGCCTAGGGTTTCACCGATATACCCTACTCTTAGTACTATATGTGTTATGGAGTTGTGTCTATGAAGGAACAAAAAAGAGATGTAGCAGTAAAGAGTGACAATATATTTTATAGTTTGTATGGTATGAATGTATCTATGATTATAATGATGGTTGAGGATCTCTCTATGACATTGGATGATAAAAGACTTTGTTATAGATCTTAATCATTCATAGATGTTCAGACCCATCCAATGATTGTTTCCTTAAAAATGTAGTTCATGGTTAAGGATACATACATACCAATTGAGATTTGATTGATTAATACTAAATCATAATTATGGGGAAATAAAAGAGACCTAAGTTCAAATATTCACTAGTAGATATCACCTATATGTATTTTTGTTTCTATTGTGTGATAGGAGATATCAGCAAAAAAAGTTGTATTTATAGAAATCAAATTTATCAAAAATCCACTCTCAAAAGGTATTTAACAGGATGGAGTGGGAACCATCAATATTTTGTACATTAAGACAAGCAGAATAGGATGAAGACTATTGCTTATAAATATGAGTAGATTATTTTGTGGTTTATTCCATTTTGGTTTTTCCCATTTGAGCTTCTTTTATTTTATGGAAAAAAATTAAATGACTAACTTGTACTTCTCACTAAATTTCTAGGTCAAGCCTATAACTATTCCTGATGTATTTGTACTGTTTATTTGAATGGTAAGATCTATTTACTCTCTGTAGACCCCATTTTGTGGAATTACTATTCAAAATTACTCGCTTTCTAGTAATTTAGATATATGTTTCAAGAAACATTTTAAGAACTTAATCACAGTGCTAGAATACCCCAAAAATGAAATTTTTTCATCAATCTTATGGACTTGGTAACATGATCAAAAATGGTTTTGGTGACGCGTCTCTTAAGATTCACTAAATAATTTGATATGAGATGAAAAGTTTCATCGTTAATCTGAACTTTTCTTTCTAAGGAAATGGAGTCAGGTTTAAAAAAAGATGAAAGTTGCTCACTTGCTACTAATTTGTATGTATGTATCAATTAATATCTTAAGAACTTAATCAAAGTAGGGGAATACCAAAAAAAATTAAAGAAAAAGATGAATGTCCATCAATCAAATGCATTCCCTAACAATATCAATGATGGTTGTGGTCATTCATCTCTTAAAATTCACTAAATTCAATGTATGTGTGATATAAAGTTTTATCATAAATCTAAATTTCTTTCTAAACAACTAATATTTTTTGGGGAGTATAAATTTTAAAAGCTTCTTTATCTAAAGAAATTATTACAAGTAGGCACAACCTCTAGGTCTATAATAAATTAAATTAATTTCCACCATAGAAACAATTTCTTTTTTAAAAAATTTCCAAATCTAAGATGATCGTAATCCTCTTTTTAACCTAGATTCACAAGAACTTGCATTCTTCAAATAGAAAAATACAAACAAATCGTTTGATAAAGAGAAGAAAAATAAAAAAAACTTATCTCCATTTTACTAGTACTTGTAATAAATTTTCAAAACCCAAAACTACCATGTTATTCATTTCATTGGTCTACAAAATGATGATATCTTGTTATTATTCATATAACGGATAAGAGAAGATCGTTTGAGATAGTTTTTTCATGTCATAGGAATATTTATAGATGTATTTGGTCCATTCATGTAAACATATGGTATGTTAAGGGGTGAAGTATTATATTGAAGAAAGATGGATCAAAAGACTTACCATTTCTTAGTTTAAATGTAAAGTTAACTAACGATATCACACAATAAAAACACAAATACATGTAGGTGATATCTACTAGTGAATATTAGAATTAGGTCTCATTTGTTTGCCCATAATTAAGATTTTGTATTAATTAATCAAATCTCAACGAGTAAATGTGTAGCTTTCCCTAACCATCAAGTACAATTGTAAGGATAAATCATTAAGTGGATATGAATAGCTAAGAATGATTAAGAACACTAATAAAGTCTAATATTATACAATGTCATAGAGAGATCCTTGCTCGTCATTATAATCAAAGATGCATTCATTCCATACAAACTATAGCATATATCATCACTCTTTACTACTATAGTTATTTTTTGTTCTTTTACAGACACGATTCCACAACAGATATAGTACTAGGAGTAGGGTATTTCAGTGATGCTAGGATTTAGAGTCTAGATACAATGCATGGGATCTTGTAAATCCTGAAATATCAATAGTGGTGCTAGTGTTCTTGGTGCACTCAAGGAAACCTCGGAGGTCACCTGAACAATAGGTGGTATACTAGTAAGAGTCTCAGACTTAATCAGAACATGAACTCCAATAATAAGCCTTACCTCACATGGCATTAAGCTGCAAGAAGCTCCACCTGCACGAGCTCTCAAGTTATCTAACCTGAGCTCCTTATCAACCTTGGGCCTTCTTTCAATTTCCAATATATATTCCCACTCCTGGTCTCTCTTCATGTGCCTTCTCTTCTTTGATTTATTCCCTTCCTTATCTTTCTCACTATAGTGCTTTCCCGAGGCTTTAGGGAGCGCACTCAATAAGACAATAGATGACTCTTTCCCCTCCAATTCCTCAATATCTTGAATTGGGAACACCTTTGTTGTCATCTCTATAGATTTATGAGCTCAAAATCCCAAAGGTCAAAAGGGGATTGTACAAGAGCACTTAATGCAGAATCTCCTAAGTTCACATGTGCTGCATAATTTCCCAAGTTCACCTGCTGATGTCCATATAAATATTCATTTTCTCTTTTTTCTCTTTTTTCTGGCCATAAAAGTTTTGCAAAATTATAAGAATCAAATAGGCAAGGACATTGAACTTGAAAACGATATTAGTATTACTAATATACAGAAGAACTTTATGTTTTATTGTGACTTCCTTAACTTTTCTATAATGACCACCGAGTTATTTTCCTTTTTATTCAATATCTTTAGCATTTAGAGCTTTCTTGTAGAGACCCAAAGTCATTTATGACTTACTGGACTGACACTTTAGTCATCGGGTCGTTCAATTGGGTTTTGTGCAAGTTTCCAATATTTGAAGCCTTTGAAACTTGAACTATTGACTTTGGTCAAAAGTTTAGGAAAACATCCTAAGAATTAGTTTTTTATGATTTCATCAATTCTAGAAGAAAAGAGATTAGGTCCAAATTGGTATATCCCTCCTCTGAATAAGCACTTACTCCTAGATTCCTCTCAATTATTGCTCCAAGAGCCTTCAATAGGCTCAAAGCTACTGGAGAGAGGACTATTCTTGAGGACAGACAACTCTCTACAAATGGAGTCATGAGAGACTACCTAGCTATATGGTACACTATTCAATTCCACAAGTTTAAGGGGTTCACAAAGTAAGAAAACCCCCAATTACTTATTGGGTGCTTGGATTCTACACCGCATATGCTCAGGCCCTCTCAAATAAGTGGAATGTACAGTTTGAAAGCCGCTTGAAGAAGTGGAGGTAGGCGGCAAGAAAGTGCAATGCAGTGTTAGGGCAATTAACATTGCACTGGGGGTGCTCAAAATTTCAATCAAATTTGTATTCACTCTGGATACGATATGACTTAGACTTCTTAAAAGATTGGTTGGCTCCCTTGATTTCTAATTCTTCTCCCTTCTGGATGGCTGATGGTGCTCGGATCGAGAAGAAGTATTTGAATATGGTATCGCGATATTGGTTTGGCTTCATCAGAAATAATATAATACCCTCACAAAATGAGTCGATCCTTTGCCATCCCAAGGAGGTCTTGGTGGGTAGAATCATTAACAGAAGATAATTCATGTATGTGCGATTATAACTGATGATATATTGGTGAGGGATAGATAGGAGCATACCTCTCTCCCGTTTCCCATACTTATTACACAACTATGTGAAAGGGCAAGAGTAGGGAAGCTACATAAGAGAGGGACACCCTGGCTTCTTCCAACAACATTAACAGGATTGAGGCTGAGTGATTATGGGATGATGCGGGTTGGAGGAAGCCGCGACCACCATACACAATGGCAGTGGTTGATCCCACCACATTAGAAGTTGAGGCTAGCACACCCGCTCTTTCTGTGGAGAAGGCAAGTACATCATCCCATTCTTCTATGCCTTCTGTATCTACTACTTATGTATATGCTGGTACTTCTGCTTTGACACCTACCCCCACTCCTATCACCCATCCCCCTTAACCTAGGCAATGATTTATCAGATGGGAAACCTTGCCCATTCAGCGGATGTTAGAGCCGCACGGGTTGAGAGGACATGCCTTAGATCATTGATAGGGCTATTGAGATAGACTTTGCTCCGTTGAAAGATAGGGTGAGTTGGTTTCAGAGTCTGTTAGAGGGTGATTGTGTGATGTTAGATAACCTCACTGTGAAACTTGAGTCCCAAGAGAATGCCAAGGGTTGTTCTGATTCATTTGGCACGATGAGAGATGAGCTTTATACCTTGCAAATGGAGGAGGCTAAGTTGAAGTCCATAGATATTTCTATGCGATGGGGTGAGGTTCTTCTATAGGAAGTACCTATCTATATGCCTCACGAGTTGCCCAGTAGTGGGCCTCTTCGCAGTGAGCATCCTAAGACAGTAGCGTTACCATTGATGTTGGTGATGATATTGAGAAGGCCGAGATGAGTTGGCCGAGGAGAGGGATGAGGAATATTTAAGGAGCGAGGAGCATGGGATTACACAAACTCTCACCTAGATGCAGGAGACCGAGAAAGTCATTTTTTAGACGGCCCTGGACAGATTCCTTTGGGAGACTTCAGAGGTTGGTCGTAGTGGAGTCTCTTAAGACTCCACCATCCCTCCGAGTGTTGAGACGTGCATTAATTCCTTAGATGAGTCTTTGCTTCTGCCTCCGGTGATCCTATTGTTGGGCATTGATGCCCCTCTTGAGGCTTCCTCACCTAAGACTCCGGATGAGAGTGCTCCATTGGCCTAGCTTGCTGAGGGACCCTTTTATCTCAGCCTCCGGTACTTTCTTATTATTGCATTGAGGAAATTATTTGTTTAATTTTTGTGGTATGAGCGCCTTCGAGCCAATATCACCTTCTAGACTATACTTTGTTATTTTTAGTTTTGGATGATTCTATTACTTTACTTTTGTTTATATTATACTGTTTCATTTGGTTGAGTGCGTCTCTAGTATGCATTTTGTTCTCTCTTAATTTTGCAACCCCCCATGAGTTTTCAAAATCATGAAATGCTTGAAGTTTTCATTGATAATGATTTGAGAATTGATTGTGTTGAATATTGATGTCTTGAATAGTACTCATTATGAGGAGGATGTAGAGTGTTGGTGTTGCGAGAATGAACTCGATATGGTTAAATTTTTCAGCGATCTCTTTGAGCCTTTACTTGACTAGTTACATTTTGATGTGAGTCTTTCAACGACATCGCACATATACTTTTTCTCTTTTTTGGGATGTGCTAAATGAGAGTATTTAAAAGTGCCATATGTGGTGAGGTCTTACTTGAAAGCATGTGTCTGGAGTTCTAGAATTTACCTTGTTAGTCCAATTAGTTGAATTTTCGTGAATGTGACGCATGATCTTGGGCAACAATTCAAATAGGTAAACCAAATGTCCAAAGCCTACATTTGGGTCAAAAAGGAAGGAGGAGTGAAAGCTGAATGTAAGGCAAAGAAATATGACATGACACTCAACTTTGAAGTTTGTTACAAAAAGAAGGAACCACTCCTTATAAAAAAAATGGAGTCATTGTAATGAAAATGTTTTAGAAAAATGAAAATGAAAAAGAGAAGTGATGAAATAAAGGGGATTCCAAATAAAAAGAGTGAAAAGTCAAAGTTTGAGTTATTAAATGAGAAAGAATGAAACAAATTTGAGTAAAGGTGAAGATGATTGCAACAATGCTATGATAAGGTAAAGTCACCGAGCCAACTTGACCATACCTTAACTCTCAGCTCCATTAGAAGTATAAAATAACCTTGAGATCTTTCATGAACCATGTTGTATGATGATTGGAAAATATGGGTAAACTTATGAAACAAAGCTTGCATGTGTTTCTCTTTGGAGAGAGTGAGAGTTGCTTTGATTCCTTATATCTTTGTTGATTTGCTTTGTGAGAGCATGAAATTGTCTTGATGTGAGGGCACTTGAATGCATTTATTGAAACATGTTCTTGCATTGGAAAAGAGGTTTAAGTGAGCTTGAGCTTGTGTTGAGATAAACTAGAAATCATTTGAAGTTTTTTTTTATCATGATTGAGTGTAGCATGTTGTTGATAGTAGTCTTGCTATCGCATATTCATGTTAGCTCTCATTGAGCACTATTGTAGACACCCTTATGGAGCTATTTGTATTCTTTATTTACTTAAGAACAAGCAAAATTTTTAGTTGGGGGTGTTGATGAGTGGTAGAGTTACACCCATTTCTTGTTAGCTCAATAATTAGTGTCCTCAATGCCTAATTTTTTCCTATTCTAATAAAATATTGATGATTTACAGCTACAAAGGCAAATGGACAACGCAAGGATTGATGTTTGAAAGAATGGCCAGAAATGCAAAATGAAGTGCAAACTATATATTGTTGATCGCTATTCGAGAAAGGCAGGCACGATCTCACCCAAAAATGACAGTGCATAACACTTCTGTCTATCAAATCAGATCAACGAACTCCATTGGAGAAGGCGAGCTGCAGAATGAGAAGGGCGAACTTACTGATCGTCAAAAGTGACAGTGCAAGGAGAAAAGTTCAATGCTTGAAAATTGAACCAAGGTGGTACTCGTCTATGCACCGATTGTGAAAGTCTAACTCAAATAAATTCCCCGATTGAGGTTCAAACACCTGAAGCCTAGAGCATGGAAAAATGAGCTGAAGCACAGAGGCGATTCATCGAACGAGCTCCCTGATCCCGACTAATGTCGCCGAATGGGATGCGCATTGGGTTTGTGGGATAAATTTTGGGGAACTATAAATAGACCAAAGGAGAGAAAAAATTGAGAGTCCCAGTTTAGGATTTTTATTCCATATTCGAGAGTTTTGAACTATAGATAGAGAAAACACTTGATCTTTCTGAAGAACACTTTCTAGCTTTTGGGGTTTCTAAACTTGGCTCTTGAATTGATAAATTGAAATTAAATCCAATGTGGGTTTACTTGTAATTGTTTAATTTCATGTTACTCATGGTTGCTTTTATGAAAGATATATTTTCTTTACTTTTGTGATGGGTGGCTAAAACCCCAAGATCTAAGGGTGAAATTATGGGGTTGGGTGTTTATTTCATGTAGTGTGTATTGTATTATTTTTTGTTTTGTTGCTGTTCATACATGAATTTGGGCTAATCAACATGGAGTTATTTATGGGTTAAGGTAGCAATCTTAATTTCTACTTCCGATCTCTAGTCGATGTTTGAAAGATATTGATTGGAGTGGGTAATTAGTTAAATACTAGAAATTTATGTTTGATCTCTGTAACTTATTTTAAAATAAAGGTTTTGGGGCATATCTCTTTTCTCTGCTTCTGCATCGAAAGAAAGAATAGAGTAAGGTATTCGGTTGTATAGTTTGACATTTGGATGAGACTCAAAAAGAGATTCTATGCATTTATGCGTTGAGATGGAAAGATGATTAGCGTCATTGAAGATGACCTAGCCTATTCATGAAAGGTCATCACTACAGAGCAACACAATTATCCCTATGTGACATCGATTTCCAACCCCCCCACCACTAAATTTCTTCGTAACTATTGAATTCTCTAAAGTTTTAATTTAATTGTGATAATTGTTAACGAAAGCTTTCTATTAAATTGGTGAAATGATACACCCACTTGTTCTTACTATTACAAGTGAGCAATTTTAAAATTCAAGTTTCTTGATAGGAATTCTCTATTACATACAATTCCCTGTGGGATTCGACCTCGACTCTTTGTTGGATTTTTATTGACAATGACTGATGTCCCTTTAATTTGTTTTAAGAAGGACATTTGAGTGTTCATCATACGACGACATCTTGAGTGTGGGACTTCACTAGATTTAATCCCCTACAGTTTCATGGTTCTATAGTTGAAGAAGATCCTCAAGAGTTCATTGATGAGGTGTATAAGGTTTCGATGGTCATGGGAGTGACTCCGGTGGACAAGGCGGAATTGGCTGCTTATCAATTTATGGGTTTTTCTCAAGTTTGGTTCAACAAATTGATGGAAGAGAGAACGGTTGATGCAAGTCCTTTTGAATGGGAAAAATTTAAGGTTGCTTTCCTTGATAGGTTCTTTCCCTTTGAGTTGAGGGAGGCAAAGGTACTTGAATTCATCAACCTTCATCAATGAAATATGAGTGTGAAGGAGTATGCTTTGAAGTTCACACAATTGTCTGAATATGCTCCTACTATGGTAGCCGATCCTAGGGCAAAGATGAGTAAGTTTGTTTTGGGAGTGTACGAAATGGTGGTTAAGGAATGTCTTATGCCATGCTTATTAGTATATGGACATTTCTTGTCTTATGGTTCATTCTCAATGATAACTCTCAACTACACCTTTTATAATTCAAAGTGTAGGAAGTCGCTAATAAGTATAAATCCAATGATGAGTTGGGGTCCATCCCACAAGGAGTGATACAGTAAAGAATGCAATTACGAAGTGTAGAAGTGCTCTAATATTTGGTAGAAGTAAGAGAATACACAACATAAAGTTAATCAATGAGTTTTAATTATCAATATCAAAGGGTGAATTTAGTAACCAATTGTTACCGGAAACGAATAGCACATATTTTGATCAAGTATAAAGATGGCCTTAGGGGTGTGTGAGCAATCGACTACACATTTCGCGTAATGGGTAATTAACAATTGCTTGAAATTGTTGACTCTCAATGGGTAGGATAAGTTGTAGCTATAATAACCATTTTTCAATTTGTTATTATGCTTCAAGTGAGTTCTTTCAAACTTCAACAAGGTTAGCATTACGAAACAACGCAATTGCTTAACACAACCCACTTTACCAAGCTAGGCAGTAAAGACTTATGAAAATATGATTATCAATCATTTACTCGACTCTAAAACACTTACGCAAGCGAGCATCGAGTGCTGAATTAGAACTCAATTTGCAACTTCAGTGCATGAATAAAAACATGAATAAACAATTGAACCCATTTCAAAACAACTATATGCAGTCGATTACATAGTCACACCCCTAAGGAAAGGGGTTTAGCCACACATAACGAAAAAGCAAGAAATAATTACCAAAATTATGTTCCATCGAATTGACAAAATCTCAAAGGCTTAACGCCATAATTAAGACTAATATCTTAAGTCCTCAGTATCTAGGCCAAAAACTTCTATAAGATTGTTCAATATTGTCAAAGTATGTAAAACTCTCTCCAAAATTGTTTTGAATATGTTTTCTCTATCCAAAAATTAATTTATACGTTTCCAAAAATTTCCTAAAGTTTCAGCACACGGGCTTACTTGGCGAAGTTAGCCGGGATCGTCGAATGACTCGGTGATCCGCTGACAAGTGCCTTCTCTCACTATTTGGCATTACTTCTGCACTCGATTGCTCTATATACTTAGGCTAGCTAAGTCATTCTCGTTGTTCCATTCGGTGCGTTGCTGAAATGCCTTTTTAGTCGCCGAGTTAGTTTGGTTCATGGGCTCTTTCGCTAGAAAGTTTTGTGAGTTGTAGGCTTACACGGTGAGTCGCTGAGTAGTTTTTGTGAGCTCCAACTTTTCTTTTCTTCGTCTTTTCCAACTTTATTGCTCCTTTTCGCAACGTTATACCCTCGCCCTGTTCTTAAGCATTCATTACTGCAAGTAAACACTTTGCCATATGGTATGAATATAAAATAGGCATTGATGACACTATTTCATTAAATAACAAGCCCTAAATAAGTCAAAATTCCTGACTCATCGCTTCACAAATCGAATAGGAGAAACTTACGGGACAGTCGAAGGAGACAAAGAGGGCCATGACCGGTTATGGTGACTTTTCACATTTGAGGTCCGATGCACATTGTCGTTCTAGATTACAAAAAAGGTTTTTAGATTAAGGTTCCTCTAATTCTCAAGTACCAAAGTTCAACAAAAATAAGGTGTCTAACCCTAAGCCTCAACAAGGAAATAGTGTTGTATCTTCTTTGTCTACTTGTGCTAAGTGTTAAAAGAAGCATGAGGGTAAATGCATAGTCGGTACAAATAGTTGCTTTAGTTGTGGAAAGAGTGGTCACAAGATGAGGAATTGTTCGTAACTTGCTACTAATGGAAGAATTGGTAGGAAAGTTTTTCCTAGTGGTTCCTATTCAAGTACGCCAAAGAAAAATCTATTCTATGTACTTCAAACTCGACATGATCAAGAGGCTTCACCCGATGTGGTTACAGGTATGTTGAATGTATTTCATCTAGATGTTTATGCTTTTTTTAATCCTGGTGCTACCTTGTCTTTTGTGACTCCTTAAGTGGTTATGAGATTTGTGGTTTCTTCAGATGTGTTGATAGACCCTTTCTCTCTCTACTCCTATTGGTGAATCTATTATGGCATAGAGAGTCTATAGAAATTATCCCGTCTCCTTATCCCATAGAGTCACTTATGGTTATCTTGTAGATTTTATATGTTGGATTTTGATTTTATTCTTGGTATGGATTGGCTCCATTCTTGTTATTCTTTATTTGATTATAAGACCCGAGTGGTCAAGTTTCAGTTTCCGAATGAGCGCGTCCTAAAATGGAATTGGGGAAATTCTATACCTAAGGTTCAATTTGTTTCTTGCCTTAAAGCTAGTAAAATAATTTCTAAAGGTTGAACATATCATCTTGTTCGGGTAAGGGATACAAATTCTCAGTCCCCGTTGTAAATAAGTTTCTAGCTGTCTCTCCCAATGATCTACTCAATCATCCTCCTGAAAGGGAAATAGACTTCGGTATTGAACCTCTCCCAAATACTCAACCTATTTCTCTTCGTCCATACCGTATGGCCCTACAGAACTTAAAGACTTAAATGAGCAATTGAAAGATTTGTTGGATAAGGGTTTCGTATGACCGAGTATCTCCCCACAGGGTATTCTCATTTTGTTTACTCGTAAGAAAGATGGTTCACTTCACATGTGTATTGACAACTGTAAATTGAACACGGTTAACATTAAGAATAAATATCCTCTCCCAAGGATTGATGATTTGTTTGACCATCTCAAAGGAGAAATTTACTTCTCTAAGATTGACCTCCGATCTGGTTATCACCAATTGAGGGTGAAAGAAAGTGATATTCCAAAGAGGGATTGAACTCGGTATGGTCATTAAGAGTTTTTGGTAATGGCATTTGGTTTGACTAGTGCTCCGGCGACATTCATAACGTTAATGAACATAGAATTTAGACAATATCTTGATATGTTTGTGATTATGTTTATCGATGAAATTTTGATTTACTCACCGAGTGAGGATAAGCATACCAATCATTTGAGGATTGTGTTACAAGTCCTCAAGGACTGGCAACTATTTTCAAAGTTTAGTAAGTGTGAACTTCGGATGAGATATGTGGCTTTTGTCGGTAGCGATATTTTTGGTAAGGGTATTGATGTAGATACTTATAAGACAAAAGCAATTAAGAATTGACGTAAACCTCTATCCCATTCGGATATTTGAAGCTTTTTGTGCTTGGCCGGATATTAAAGATGGCTTGTGGAAGGGTTTTCTTCAATTGCCTCTCCATTGACTACATTGACCCAAAAGAAGGTTAAGTTCTTATGGTCAGAAGCTTGTGAGAAGAGTTTCCAAGAATTGAAGGATAGGATCACTTCAGCTCCTATTTTGACTTCATCGGAAGGATCATATGGTTTTTTGGTTTATTTTGAGGCTTCACGGATTGGTCTTGGATGTGTTTTGATGCAACATGGTTAAGTTATTGCTTATGCTTCAAGGCAATTTAAGATTCACAAAAAGAAGTATATCCTACCCATGATTTGGAATTGCCACCGGTTGTTTTTGCCTTAAAGGTTTGGAGGCATTATCGCTAGAGTTGGTGTCCATGTTGATGTCTTTATCAAACACAAAGGTTCGTGGTACGTGTTCAAGAAAAAAAGATCTGAATCTTCGGCAACATCGATGGTTAGAACTCTTGAAGGACTATGACATGAGTATCCTTTATCACCCGGGCAGAGCTAATGTGGTAGTCAATGCCTTGAGTTGATTTTTGATGAGTGGTGTTGCACATGTCGAGAATGGCAAGAAAGAATCGGTTCGTGATGTTCATAGACTAGATAGGCTAGGTATTCATTTGGTAGATTATGAAAAGGGTGGTATTGTTGTTCAAAATGGTTCAATATCGTGTTTTATATCGGATGTGAAAGCCAGGCAAAGTCTTGATCCAATTTTGGTTGAGTTAAAGGAAGCAATGCTTAAAAATTCCATTGAGGCTTTTTCCCAAATGGAAGATATTGTGCTTCGATATCAAGGTTGTTTGTGTATTCTCAATTTTGATGATTTGAGGGAACAAATTTTATCTGAAGCCCATAGTTCTCTGTATTCTATTCACGTGCGAACCATCAAGATATATTGTTACATGCGGGTGGCCTATTAGTGGAAAGGAATGAAAATAGATATTGAAAAATTTGTGGCTAAGTGTCCCAATTGACAACAAGTGAAAGTTGAGCATCAAAGGCTGGGGCTTTGTCCCACGATATTAGTATTCCTACATGAAAGTGGTAAGACTTGAATATTGACTTTATTGTTGGTTTTCCCTGCACCTGGTGGCAACATGACTCGATTTGGGTTATGGTGGATCGTACTAGGAAGTCGACTAATTTCATTCCCGCCAAAGTTTTTTATTCGGTGGAAGATTTTGCTAAGTTGTATCTAAAGGAAATAGTTGGGTTGCATGGAGTTCCCCTATCCATTATCTCCAATTGCGGTACACAATTTACTTCTCAATTTTGGAAATCTTTCCAAAAGGGACTTGGCACTCGTGTCAAGCTTAGTACGACCTTTCATTCTCAAACCGATGGGCAAGAAGAGTGTACTATCCAAGCTTTGGAAGATATGTTGAGATCTTGTGTGATTGACTTTAAGGGTAATTGGGATGATCATTTACCTTTGATTGAGTTTGCATATAATGATAACTATCATTCAAGTATTGGTATAACTCTAGTTAAGGCTCTTTGTGGTAGGAAGTGTAGATGTACGATAGGTTTGTTTTAAGATTCTGTGTTTGCTTTGATATGTCCCTACTTGGTTCACGAGGCTATAGAAAAAGTTTAGCTTATTAGAGAAAGGTCTAAAACAGTTTAATGTCGACAAAAGTCCTATATGCTAGAAGAAGAGATTTTAAGTTTGATGTTGATGATTGAGTTTACTTAAAACTTTCACTTATGAAGGGTGTAATGATGTTTGCTAAGAAAGGGAAGCTTAGTCCTCGTTATGTTGGTCCTTATCAAGTGTTGAGGCAGATAGGCAAGGTGACTTATGAAATACATTTGCCTTCCAAATTATCGTCAGTGCATTCTGTATTCCATATGTCCTTATTGAAGAAGTGTATTGAAGATTCGACCTATGTTGTACCATTAGAGAATCTTGGTATAAAGGAGAGAATTTTTTATGAAAACGTTTTGGTTGAGATTTTTGACCGTCAAGTTTTAAAGTTGAGGAGAAAGGAAGTTCTATTCATAAAAGTGTTATGGATGAATCAAATGGTTGAGGGTGCTACATGGGAGGCCGAGGACGATATGATGTCCCAATATCCTAATATATTTCCCTCCATTCCTACTCTAGCTTGATGTATTTAGCTCCTCATTGTTCTTTCTTTCGGATTCACTTGTCTTAGTCATTTATGCATGCCTATATGTTTTATGAATTGATGTTTTGAGTATGTTTTAGCCTGGAATCGATTTTCTTCCTTAGTTATGTTAATTTAAGAAAATACATTCGTGTTGGGTTGCTAGATCTCATTCCCTTACTCTTTTTGTGCTAGCTTGATCCCATTCAAATATGAATGTTCCCAAGGAGGGAGATATCATAACACTTTGGAATTTGAAAAAAGTAAGGCAGGTTGAACGCGCAGGTCCACAGACCCTAGCCCAACAGTGAGCCTTTCATAGAGGACTAAATGGACCGTGGAGAGGGCTAGGATGGCCATTGAAGGGAACTTAATTCTTTTGTCCCCTTTGTTCACGACCCCCTTCACGGACTGTGAAGAGGTAAACAATCTATGAATGCTACCATATAGGTCTCTCGTCACCTATTAAGTCATGACTATTTTAGTCTTTCCCTATGCATCTAGTACCTAAGCTATGACATTTTTTAACTCCTATTCTAAGCCCTATATAATTATTTTAAGTCCTAAAACTATCCATTTCAGAACTTATTCTCCTAAATCCGAAATTCCCTCCAAGTTCTTCCCTAAAGTTCTCTCTAAAGCTAAATAAGAAGAAGCTAGGGTTTCACTTTAAGATATCCAATTCACCATTGCTTTTGGACCTTGATCACTAAGGTATGTTAGTATTCACCTATGGGGTCCTTTCCTCCATAGAATTCCTAATATCTTCTAATTTACTAGTTAAATTCTCAATTTAAAGTTACGGTTTTATTCAATCCTTATGTGTTCTCTTCAATTATGATTTTATTGATTAATTTCTATCTTCTAATGCATGAACTAAATCGATACCCTTCTTTTTTTTTCTTTGAAAAAAGGAGTACGGACTAAGGAGATTAAACTCTTGTATCAGATTAACTAACTACCAATCGTTCCGACACGCCCATGAGCGTGCTAAGACATTCCGTGCTTTTAACCTAACTCAAGCTGAAGAAACTTATTCAATGGTCACCGCTAACCGCTTTTGGTCCCAAATCTTTGGGGTTTCTTTGGGATGGGTGACCTATATGATTGTTTGTAGAGCTTCAACCCTTAATGTGGGGATCTTTCTAGAAAAACAAAACTGGTTTTGTTGAGGAAGGAAGTAGCTCGTAGGTTACTTGCATGTCTCTTTTTGAAGTATTGACATGATTTTGAGTGTAATCCACATGACCCCAAGTACGATCCATGATTTTAGACAATGAACACATGATAAAGCTTATGAAATATGAATTTATGAAGATATCCATGCCTTTATGAAATTAATGTAAATGAATTGAGGATGCTTTTAGATGAAAGTATCATTGAGATTGTGAAAGGTTTCTCACATGCTACTATGATCATTATTGTGAAAGGTTTTCACCTTGGTTTCTTTATTGTGCCTTTCCATGGATGATAAAATTAATATGATTAATGAATATTATGTGGGATCTTACTTAGCACCGATGGGATATTAAGATGGAGGTCCTCCCGTTAGTACATGGAAGATACCTAGTAGCAATATCCATGTCCATAATTACGTGTCCCTATAGGATGCTTTGGCTAGTGGATCCACGTAAGCTAGAAGTTATGGTCCTTACCTTGGCAAGTGGGACATCTCTTTTTGGTGTGGGATAGACACCATATTCTATGTTTATCTCACATGGTATTTGTCAATTAATGTTAAACTTCCCATAATAATGTGCTAATTACTTCTAAAGTATCTGATAAAGTATTTTAAATATTTAAAACCTGCATTGTACATAATTATGACTTGTGTTTCTAATCTCCTATCATGTGCATTACATTGGTCATTGAATGTCATGTAAAGTTCTTTTTGCGTGATTCCATATTTTATGCATTGCTATCGTACTTAGTACATTCCATGTACTAATGCATACTTGAACCTACATTGTTTCACTAATGTAGGGTCCGACGCTCTTACTTTGCACACTTGTGTCTTATTGATCTCTCTCTTGTGTCTTGATGATTGGTGAGTCCTCATGTTCCGACGACTAAGACAATTTACATACTTTTCTTTATTTCTATTTCAGACTTTATATGTGGTATATGGGTTATGTCCCAACGACTCCTATTGATTTATTAGATGGCTTGTTGAGACTATGTTAGACTTTTATGTTGTCAAACTCTTTTATGGTATTATAATGTTACTTTCGAAATATTTATTTCTATTAGGGATAAGACTATTTAATACCGTATTTTTTACCCCCTGAACTATTTAATAGTGTATTTTAAAGGTATATATGTGCCCACGTGGACACATTACTATTTATAATTTTTCATTATTTTTTATTATCCACGTGGGCAAATATATATGTTTAAAATACGGTATTAAATAGTCTAGGGAGGCAATAGGTCCTCATGAAAATTTAGTATCGCAACAGCAAATTCGACCAAAGTTGGGGTATTTTTCAGACCCTTATCCTTTTCTATTATCTTGTATGATGTATACTATGTGTCTTGTGTAAGGTACCCTTAGGGTATAGTTTGGGTCGTGACACTTTAGTTTGTATTGTATCACCCTCATATATGTGAAATTGCTCCCATTAGGGCTTGTATTGTGTTCTTCTTCTGGTGTTGGTGGTTGTAACCTTGGTGACGTATCGTAGCCATATATTTTTCTTATTTGTACTCAGTCATGGACTATAGTAGTATGATTGGGGTAAGGCATTGTACCTTTAGTTTTCCCTCATTTGTTTATTAAGAAGCTCTTCTTTGATATGTTTGTTTGTTGTTTAGCAATAGGCATGTTGTATCATTTCTTAAGCTTGTGATGATATTATTAGGGCTGAGGCCATGTTTGAGGACCAGTTGGACCATAGGTTAGTAATTTCAACCTTAGTTGTGTGGTTTGGTTGGACTAATGATTTCTTGACCATGAGTGTCTTGTTTGAATTCTAGTGATGTACGAAATTGCATTTGTTGCTCATTCTCACGAGTTTTGTGGTTCAATCCTAGCTCATGCACTGGTAATTCTTTATCATTCATGTTGAAATATTATTTTCATTGAGCTTTTATTATAAAAAAGTTTTAACGGGTGTCGTACCATCTGGATCACTTGATTTATAGATTTTGACATTCATGAGGTGTTAGTGACATGCTCCCTTTTTACTTAAGATATTAGAGAAATCTTGGATGCACTAACTTTCAACATTAATAGCCAGCATATCAACCCCATTTTCTTGCATGATTTTTGCTACTCATAACCTTCTACACTGTTGATTACAGTTTTGGTTGCCTGACTCTCCTGGGAGTTTCATATGCGGTGAGAGGTCTGAGCTCTATGCTCTTTAATTGGGTGGCTCCTATTGATTGATCATTAACTATTCGCAAGTTGGAGGCCTAGACTTATCCTATACAAACTTGACACGCCCCTAGGAGCCTACTCTTTAGTTGGGCTGTAATAAATCGGACTTCGAGAAAGGGTAAAATGGGAATTTGAGAAAGTTCACGAATCCCAAATGGACCATGGACTCTTCACGGCATCCTAGATGGTCCGTGTAGGGGACCACGGTCTGTTAAGGATGTCTTGAGTGACCATGCAATAATGCCCTGGGAGGGGTTACCTAGACAGCGCCCTAGACGACCTGAATGACTTGAATGGCCCATATAGGGGTCCATACATATCATCTAGTCAAGGAAGTTGCACCCAAGTCAACACTTAAGTATTGGGGAAACATCAAACGATCTCATCATGTAGAACAAAATGAATTTGGTGGCCCAAGACCTATCAACTTAAAGACTTTTGACTGCTCTTTCCAATGCTACCACATTTTCCTAATTTTGATCCTAGAGTATAAAGTTATGCTGGTTTTAGTGAAGCGCTATCGCGCAACGCATCATGACGACCCACTACACGGGCCATCATGCCTTAGACGTCCTGTCAAGCCCATCTTAAAGTTCACCTCATTAGTTTTAAGTGAGGTTGCACCCCCAAGGCCATTGTGAAGGACCACAACCACCTAGACGGTCCGTGAAGCTTTACACAGACCGTAAATTCATCCTTGAAGAAGACTTATCAGACTTGTAGCTTAGAGTCAACCTCAAACGATCATATCTTTCAGCACCAAATTAATTAAGTGACCCATGACCTATGAAATTAAAGATCTCCTAATTCTCTTTTCAACGCTACTGGGTTTGCCTAATTCTAAGCTCGGAGTAAAATGTTACGCATGATATAATAAAGCCTTATAAGACAGAGTATCTTCACGACCCACTTGATGGACCGTGGTGCTCTAATTGTCCCGTGAAGCCTATCTTGCAGTCTCTTCATCAGGTTTTAAGTCAGGTTCGCATTGGTCTTTTCCCCTATACATTTGGTACTTAAACTACGTCGTCTAATGCTTAAACTGCATCATTTTACTTATTATAAGCCTTATAATCTAGCCAGAAACTACCCAGAATCCTCATTCTCTTATAATCATCTAACTTACAATGAAAGGAAGAGAAAAGAAGCGATAGTTTTCCCAAGAACAAACAGAGGTCTTCTTCAAATTCAGCCCCTAAATCTGAAGAATTTCTCCGTAATTTTCGTCACCAGGTATGTGGGATTTCATTAGTGGGTTCCTTTCACCCATTGGGTCCCTAGAATTCAGTCGGGTCTTCAAGTTCTCATAAATGTAGGGTTTCCAAAATCTTGGAGATTCATTGTGACTTTAGTTGCTTTAGTTTCCATGATCTAAATAACATGTATCTTGGAATATTTGCGTAGTTCCATGAATATAATTTAGAACTTTCGCATGTGATAACTATCACCACTCATGAATTATACTTGCTCAGAAGATCAGTCAGAAAATCATGCTTCAGTATATTTATATTGATTTTTCATATAGCATGTCAACATTTTGAGCTACTCAGTACTTAAGTTGAATTTTATCTTTAAATTCAGTTGGGAGTATACTTAGCACAAAGTTGTACGAGGGTTTAGTGTACCCTCAAAGTCCCAGAACTACGTGCCAACGTAGGTCCAGAAGACCCCTCTGGTACTAGAATGGAAATTAGTAAGCTAAACTAGATCTTAACATGAGGGTTCGACTCATGAATGTAAATCCCCATACTAAAAATAGAGGATTTCGTGTTAGAATGTCAAGGTACCCCTCAAAGACCAATCATGGGCCCTTGAGGAGGACCCCTTGAAACTGCCCAAAAATAGTGAACCACGGCAGGACCCATGCCCCGTTGGTGGGTCCACGCCTCGTGGGTCGGGCCACAGGTCCAAGCCCAAAATTCATACTCCTAGAACCCAAACGACGATTTACCACCACAGACCGTGGGTCTAACCACGACCGTTAGTGGTCTCGTGGATGGTGTCCTTGGAGCAATTTTGGGGTTAAGCTTAGGGGTTTTTGGGTCTTTCCGATTTTAATTAATATTAAGTGGTGTCATTTTAACCTAATTTAGATCAGATATATAAGGATTTTAGACCCCTAAATTAAGTCATTCAACTCATTATTCCTAAAACCCAAATCAAGTCCCAAAACTTCATCCTCACCAAAAATTCGCTCTCTAGAACTAGAAGAAAAAGGAAGTTGGAGCTAGGATTCGAGAAGCAATGTTCTTCACACCAAATTCATTGGGCTTCATTGATAAGGTATGGCAGCTCTTCCTCCAAGGATAGAGTTCATCCATGGATCCCCTTCAAAATCCTAATTTCAAAGGTAGAAATCCCCAAAAGTTAAGGTTTGATTCCAAAGTCATGGGTTACTTTCAAAATCGATTCTAATGATTGAATTATGTTATATTATGTATGAATTGATGATTTTCTTATGATTTTCATGTTGTAATCCCCAAGAACCCAGAAACCCCCATATTTCTCAATTATGATCTTGTAATGTGGGTCTTTGTTGATGAAAGATGAATGTTTTGAAATTATGCATGTAGTAATTGGGTTTCTTGAATTATGATGATATACATTTGTAATGTATTGAATTCTATATGTTTTGACGTGATATGATCTTTGAACCTTGAAAGGGCAAGGTATTAGGATTATGCATATTTTATGAAATCTATGTAAATGCTTTAACAACACTTTGAGAATGAAGTGTCCATGATTATGATAATGTTGTTGTGTTGATTGAAAGGCTATTCTCATGAGCACATAATGAACATTATGTGAAATGTTTTCTCACATAATGAAGATTCTAGGTTGAAGGCTTTCTCACCTAATTGAATCTAATATTTACATGTGGACATGATGTGAAATGTTTTCTCACTGTCACGACCCGGGAGCACCCCCAAGTCGTAACAAGGCGTATTCGACCCCGAAGGGGTCTTATACAAGCC
>NW_006239171.1:255012-266400 GCF_000226075.1 Solanum tuberosum
CTAGGAGATATGACCCTTCAAAGTAGACCCTCGAAAAAGGCTTCACTTGGAAATTTCGGATTTTGATACGGTTGCTCTAAAATTTGGGTTAGACCCATTTCCCACTCAATTTGACCCCCTAAACAAGAATATGAAGTCGGATTTTCGAAAAACGAAACGTATTTTTTATATACAGCTAAACAAGTTTCCGGTAACTTCCGAAGCACATTTTTAAGAACTTTTTGGGTCAAATTCAAATATAATCATTTCATTAAGTTTTCGACTCCAAACTCACATGTGAGGCTCTAGTTTCACTCTATCATTTTCCGAGTCGTTACACTCACCCATGATGCAAGAGCTATCCTAATGAACTAAGTTGGGTTGATTATAAAAGACATCCCTCCATGAAACAAGTTATGATTTAATAAGTACTCTGTGGGATTAATGCTTAGCACCGAGTGGATATTGAATGTGAGATGGAAGCTCTCCTGAGAGAAAGGACGGGTTTCTAGAAGCAATCTCTTAAGATGGAAGCTGCCCCAATAGAAAGGATGGGTTTCTAGTAATAATCTCCTTATCCGAAAACTACATGCCCCTGTAGGATATTTAGCTATTGGATCCACCTAATCGAACAAACCATGGTCTTACCTTAGGCAAGTAGGACAACCCTTTTTGGTGTGGGTAACAACAAGTGATGATGTATAACTCACATGGTCTCATGTCGGTTAACGCTTATTCCCACAACAACAAGAACAAGAATATGAATTATGAACTATGGTTACTCAAGAAGCTTTTATATGAGTTTTCAAGGTCTTAAGGATGATGAATATGAATGGTGGACTAAGGAGGTTTACTTAGCATGGGTGAGATTTATGGGGTCTTATCCATGCATTGCACAAGTATGCTTTGAGGTTATTTATGAAGTGTTTCTCTTATATTATAATGATCTATATATTGACTATGTTTATGCCTCATGCTTTTCCACTATCTTTATAATGATGTTTAAACTTGGTAAATTGCATGCTTTCAAATGAAATGTCCCTCTTTGCATGTTTTCAATGTTTTAATGCATGACTATCATACTTAGTGCATTTTTTTTATTAACGCCTACTTTGCCTATATTTTCCCCAAGTGTAGGGTCCGGTTCTCGAGGTGATCATTCTAGTTGCTAAAGAGTGGACTTGTATATCTTCCTAGTTTGTTGGTGAGTCCTCATGGTTTGAGGACAACTTTTTGTCATGTTGTAGTTTCTTTCATGTATTTCCCTTTGTGGACATGTTGTATGGGCTTGGCCCTATTTCATTCAAACATTATAATAGATGGCTATGTTGGGACTTAGTTTCTAAACTTCCTCTTTCATTTATGAAAATTTTAGATTTGAATTGTGTTTTTACTATTATTGTTCTATTGCTTATGTCATGAGGACTAAGTGGCTTGTATGGAGTCCTTCGGGGTTCTATAAGCCATGTTACATCTATGGGGTGCCCCTGGGTCGTGAAAAACTTGGTAATAAGAGCACAACGTTTAGAATGATCTTAAGATGATGTCTCATAAGCCACATCTAATAGAGTCTTGTTCATGAGTGTGAAACGCGCCACATTGATGAATTAGAAGCTCTAAGATATTTAGGACATTCCACTTATTTCATTACTCTTAAGTCATATGATAAAATTTAACTCTATAAGGTATTTCTTCTAATCCTTACTTTCTTCTAATCCTTATTCAATGGTCTACATGATATGATTATTCGAAGGACTTTCGCTAGAAGGAATGAGGAAGATAATGTGAATCAAAAAGCTCCTCCTTAAGCTCTGGTTGATCATTTGGTTAAGAATGTTACTCATGCGGAGTTTAGGGCGACTCTTCAAGTTTTGGCTCAAGCCGTGATTACTCAAGCCAATAGAGAGGTGATTACTCCCATGAACCCTAATGTGAATTCGGCAGCTTCAAGAGTGAGCGACTTTGCAAGAATGAACCCTCCGGAATTTCATGGATCCAAAGTGGAAGGGGATCCTCAAAGGGTTATGAACGAGGTCTACAAAGTACTTGCTATTGTGGGGGTGACTTCGGAAGAGAAGGCAGAGTTAGCGGCTTACCAATTGAAAGATGTTGCTCAAGTGTGGTATGATCAATAGGAGGGAGACAAACCGATGGGAGTGGGTCCCATAGAATAGGAATGGTTTAAATCGGCATTTCTTGATATGTTCTTTCCCCTAGAGTTGAGGGAAGCAAAGTTGCAAGAGTTCATTAACCTTCGTCAAGGAAGTATGGGTGTGAAGGAGTATGCCCTAAAGTTCACTCAATTGTCCAAGTATGCTCCAACTATGGTGGTGGATTTGAGGGCTAAGATGAGTAGGTTTCTCTCGGGCGTGTCCGACATGGTAGAAAAAGAACGTCGTACAACAATGCTCCTCCATGATATGGATATCTCACGTCTTATGGTGCATGCCCAAAAAATTGAGGAATCGAAACTCAAGTAAAAGAATAGGGAGGTAAAAAGGGCAAAGACCAATGATGGGAACTATTAACCATTAGTAGGTAAGCCAACCCATAAGCCAGAATGTTAAGTAATAGGTGTAAGGGTAGAAACAACAACTAACATGAATTGCAGGATATCATTTAAAAGATCAATAGAAGATAATAACAGAAACAAGGATATTATACATATATATATACATAGTTGCTACAAAAAAGGTACAAGTCCCAAAAGTGGACAAAAATAGACAGACTTGTCTCAAAAGCAAGAAGTTGGTGCTAGAAGTGTCAATGTTGTGGGTGTTGGGTGTGTAAATCCCAATGAGGCCAAGTTTGAAGCGTTGTACAACGAAGAGGTAAACTTTCTAGTCAACCAAAGAGGTAGTTACCGTACAAGCCGCCCAAGGCAGGGTGGTAACTAAGGTTGGAACAGGGATGAAGGCTGGAAAGATCGTGATAGACAGTGGAGGGATCGTAACCCCACTTGGAAGGAAAGGGATGCGGAGAGGGATATGTACATTCTTCCCCACGAGCGCCAAAAGCCCAAAGATTCTGAGGGTGGCCGGTCTAAGGATATGCTTTCTCATATTCTCAATAAGGTTGAGGGGTCCGATAAAATTTTGAAAGAGATGAAGGAAGATGTATCAACCCTTAGCCAGACGGTTACTTCTCATTCCGTCTCTATCAAGCAGTTGGAGACCCAATTGGGTTAGATTTCATCTCATTTAAACCCGACACAACAAGGGGGTTGCGTAGTGAAACTATGTCCAACCCCAAGAATGAGGTTTGATCGAGGTCTTGCGTCGTGCCATGACTTTAAATAAGGCGCTACTTGGGAGGCAACCCAAGTTTTTTTTATTTTCTTTTGTTTTAGGAATAATCATGTGTTGATTTTGCAGGTGAAAGTGTAGAATGTGTTTGAAAAGTGCAGGTTGGCGAGAAAAAGGCCTAGTCGGCGACTCGCCGAAGAGGTCGGCGAGAAAAAGGCCTAGTCGGCGACTCGCCGAAGAGGTCGGCGAGAAAAAGGCCTAGTCGGCGACTCGCCGAAGAGGTCGGCGAGAAAAAGGCCTAGTCGGCGACTCGCCGAAGAGGTCGGCGAGAAAAAGGCCTAGTCGGCGACTCGCCGAAGAGGTCGGCGAGAAAAAGGCCTAGTCGGCGACTCGCCGAAGAGGTCGGCGAGAAAAAGGCCTAGTCGGCGACTCGCCGAAGAGGTCGGCGAGAAAAAGGCCTAGTCGGCGACTCGCCGAAGAGGTCGGCGAGAAAAAGGCCTAGTCGGCGACTCGCCGAAGAGGTCGGCGAGAAAAAGGCCTAGTCGGCGACTCGCCGAAGAGGTCGGCGAGAAAAAGGCCTAGTCGGCGACTCGCCGAAGAGGTCGGCGAGAAAAAGGCCTAGTCGGCGACTCGCCGAAGAGGTCGGCGAGAAAAAGGCCTAGTCGGCGACTCGCCGAAGAGGTCGGCGAGAAAAAGGCCTAGTCGGCGACTCGCCGAAGAGGTCGGCGAGAAAAAGGCCTAGTCGGCGACTCGCCGAAGAGGTCGGCGAGAAAAAGGCCTAGTCGGCGACTCGCCGAAGAGGTCGGCGAGCCCGACTTGGACCGCCGTTGGACTCAAGAACTACTAAGGCTGGAGTCTTTAAAACTTGGCAGGCACAGGAGAAAATTGGCTTATTGCCGAACAGGTCGGCGATCACGACTTAGTCTGCCGTTTGGACCCCCACATTAACTGGAGGTCCTATAAAACTTGGCGAGGTAAGTTCCCACCCGGGGTGACGCCGAGCACAATTAATGTCGCCGAAAGGGCGAGAACTTGACGATTTTAAAGGCCGAAGGTTCAAAAGTTCAAACACTTTCATATTTGCTCACTTTTTAACTTCCCAAAATCACACCTGCACTATATTTACCCATATTCTCATGTTTTTACTACGTTTTAGTCATCGATTGTGTGTTCGGAGTTGGAATTCTTTACCGCCTAGCTTTTCAAACTATCTATTCGGCATAAAAGGTTGGTTTTCCAAACCCCGAATTCGTATTTACCGATTTTACTCTTTTGCAATTGTTTTGATTTTAGTGATATGTATTGGGACTCTCTAAATCAATGCTTGACTGTTTATTTCCCGATTTTAATTTGAGTACCATGCCTTTAATGCGTAATTGTCAATTTCCTGAATTTAGTGCTTTAAAATTGATATAAATTGTTAGGTTGTGCTATATTGTTGTTGGGTCTAGTCGGGTGAAGTCTAAGTAACCCATAACTGTGCCTAATGACATCCTTTGCCCACTAATGAAGCGGTTGAAGTCATTCTTAAGGGATAAAGTAGTCAAATGGCAAACTTTGGCCAAACCGGGACAAGCTTGAGTATCCTGGGGGATTGGGTCTTATGGGTCTACGTTTAATTATTCTATTGTATGGTTAGATTTTGTTTTCGGGGACTGCGGGGTCGATTTTGGGAGTCAGGGTGAAATTAGGCACGTTGGGCAGTTTGGCGAGTTGGGTCGAGCTCACCAAACCACTCGGCGGTTCGCTGAAATCCCTTAGATCGCCTTTATTTTCATGCTAATTTTGATTTTAGGTTTTGTAACTTTCGACGAGAAGCCTAAGTTCGTCGAGTACACTCGGTGACTCGCCGAAAGTCTTCTTTGATCCCCCTTTTTGCGCCCCTAACCCTTAAAATACACAGTAACTTTCAGCGGGCTAGTCCTTGCGTGCCGAATGCTGTCGGCGATTCACCGAAAGGCCCTTCCCATTACCGGCATGCCAAGTTTTCTGTAAATTTTTTAGCCAATCCTTACGTAAGCCCGATCTGGCTCACCAAAGTGATTTGGCGACTTGTCGATCGGTTCGGCGAGTCTATCTACAACTGTTTTTTGCAAATTTTCTTGAAATGAATCTAACTCTTTTTGATGTTTTTGAAGATATGTCTAGAACCAACCTCGACATGCCGCCCCATAAAAAAGTACGGGCCATAGTAATAAATAAAGGGGCAAGAAATCCCCCTAAGAAGGGAAAGACAACACCTCCTAAGGGAGGCAAGGGGAAGGGCAATAAGCCCATGTCTGAGGTTTCGGAGCACAACTCCGGTAGCGAGGGAGAGTCCTTTGACTCCCAAGTTGCATTCTCTAAGCCGGATGATGACCAGCTCCTACAGTCTAGGAGAGAGGAGATTCGTGCTAGGTCACGCCCAGACTCATCAAGAGCTCTAGGAGCCACCCTTCCTACAACAGATACAGTGCCAGCTCCGACATCAACTGTGGCCCTAGTGCCCCAAGTATAGGTCCCTCCTTCCAAGCTACTCAATAGATTCAAAGTTGATGGGTTGCGGACTATTCTTAAGGAGAAGCTGCTATCCACGGAGGGCTTAGTGGGTAGATATTCCGCCTTGAGGGACACACTCAAGTTTCACCGGTTCAAGCAGTTCACCAAGCTCTGAGGCCCTTATATTACTACATGGGTACGGGAGTTCTACACAACATTTGGTGAGTTGGTGCCCAAGGGAAAGAATAAGGCCAGTGCCTTTAGACCGGTGAAGTCTGTCATGGTTCGGGGAAAGGAAGTCAGGTGTAGTAGCGATCACATTAATATTGTACTCGACAAGGCTCTAGGTTCTACACTTGTATATGAGGGCTTCCCTATTACTTAGTCCCTAGATGATTTAAATGGCTGGCTTGCACCTTTGGTTTCTAATACCACCCCGAGGTGGATTGAGGCAGGAGCCTCTATCGAGAAGAAGGACCTAAATATTGCTGCTCGATACTGGTTTGGTTTTATCAACAGCTCTATCATGCCAACCTAGAACGAGTCCATCCTCCGCCATCCTAAGGCGGCCTGCCTTGGGTCTATCATATCCAGGAGGAGCATTAACATGGGACTCATCATAGAGTAGGACAAGGCCATGAGGGCCAAGTAGAGCTAGACGTCCCTTCCCTTTCCGATTTTGATTACGGAGTTGTGCTGGTGTGCTGGAGTTTCTCGTGATGAGATGAGTGATTTTGAGGTCACTCATAAATCCTCTACTGATATCTGGTGTATAGAGGCCGAGTACACTCGGGAGGAGGCAGACAGGAGGAGAGCGGCTCCGATAGACACATCCCCGAAGATTGATGTAGAAACGATTCCTGCAAAGGCACCTTTGCTTACTCCGGCCTCCGGGCCTTCAGGTACACCTGTTCCCACTTCTTCCTCCCAGGCTCATGGTACTTCTGCCACTTCCCAGCCCGCCAGGATTACTCAGGCTATGATTCTGAAGATGGGGAACTTAGCCCATTCAGCGGATGTGAGGGCTACTCAATTAGAGGTTGCGGTACCACAGATGATATATAGTGCTATCATTGCTGCATTGACACCCCTCCAAACTTCTATTGATGATTTAACGGTGAGAGTCGCGAATTGTGAGCGTCGACAGGGGGAGTCTTCTTAGGTGATGGCTTTGAAAGTCGAGGTTGCAGATCTGAGGAAGGATGTGGACTTCTTGAAATCCACTGACTTCACTTCATTATTGGAGGCAACAGATGATGTGGATGGCCCAATCGGTTATGAGATTCCTCCGGTCACCACCGAAGATGTGCCAATAGATGATGTGGCAGCTGATGAGTCAGAGGTAGAGACCGACGAGGAGCAGATTGAGGTGAGAGAGGAGAGAATCTATAGAGATCTGCCAGATTTGGAGGAGATGATTGTACCGTCAGTGATTAAGACATCGCTGACAGAGACGTCCATGGTAGGCCCTAGTGGTTCGAGTACTGCTGCTGGTACACTGGGCGTTGATACCCCGACAGATGGATAGACTGTGTAGACAGGACTTTTCTTTACCTCCCTCTCTGTCATTTTTATTAGCTTTTGGATGTTTTATTGCTTTTGAGGACAAATTGCTTTTTGTTTATGGTGGGGTGAGGTATTTCCAAACCTACCTCTTGTGATTATTACTTTTGTTTATATAGTGGGTTTTGTGCTGTAAATTGTGTTTTGGCACTGTTTTGTAATTAAAACAAGGAGCCAAATGAAGTTGCATAGGTAATATGTGAACTTTTTTCATCTCGTTGTGACTAGCCGATTATCGAATTGAGTCTCTTATGATGAACATTGCACACTAGCAAAAGTGTGGAGTCTTGTTTGATATTGGTTCCAATGCCTTGTGTGATGAGCTTACCGTGAACCATGTGCGATGATACCTAGAATTTGCCCTGTTGGTCTAGTTGACTAAGTGATGCAAACTCTTGAAATGATATTAGGCAACAATTTTGAAGAGTTTAGCAATTTGACATTATACCTCTTTTGTGGCCAACCTTGTGAGTGTGTGAACCTTGCTTAACCCCTTTTGAGCCTTATCCCTTTTCTTGGAAGAAACTTGAGCAAATGAGATCTCTCTTTACCCATTCACCCGTAATCCTCATGAAGTGTGGTGAGTTTGAATAGCCAACTTATAACAAAAGCCTATGTTGGGGGTGTGGTGAAAAGAGAAGGAAAATCAAGAAATGTGAAGAAGTCCTCTATCCATGGAATTGAAAAAGATGGAACCCCTCCATACAAAAAAAAGGAGAAAATTGAAAGAAGAAAGACATAGAAATAGAATGAAAAAGTTGTTAAATAAAGTAGTGAAAGTTGCAAAAGAAAATAGGGTGTCTTGTAGTCCATGAGAATTGAATAATGGGGTGAATTTTGAGCATGAATGAAAATGCTGAAGAAAAGAAATAAAAGTTGTTCATACCACATTTCATGAGGATAGCAACCACTGAGCCTAAATGGCCATACCTTTGCACTCAGCCCCGTTACAGGCCTTGAAAAGACCTTTTTTTTTTATCTTGAGTGAGCTGAAACAAATATTGGCTGGAAAATAAGGGCAAGCCTATGGGTGAAGGCATGCATGTGTTCATCTTTTTGAGTGTGAGAGTTGTTTGTGATTCCGGAACTATAATATGTTGAACAATTGCGTGTGAATAGAATCATTCTTTATGTGAGGGCATTTGAGTACATTTGTTGAGCTTTTACATGCATTTGAAGCAAGTATTGTGAACTTGAGAATCTTCAATAAAGGTGAGTCACAACTTGAATCTTTGAGTGCACAATTAATCCTTGCATGAGTAAGTTGATTCTTGTTGTGTGCATTCATAATTAAGTCTTATGTAGCACTTTTTGAGACATCCTTTTTGAACTGCTGAACTTGCGTTTTCCTTGAGGACAAGAAAAAGTTTAAGTTGTGGGTGTTGATGAGTCCGAGATTTGAACTCATTTACGGCTTTATTTAAAATGATTTAGTGTCCTCAAATGCTTATTTTGTGACAATAACTGATGTAAAACCCTTGATTTCTAGGTATATGGATTGAGGAACCAAGCAAGGAATCTAATTTGCAAAAAGGAACGAAGCGAGCTAAAAGAGTGAAGAAAAGGAAGCCTGGTGATCGCCTAGTCCACTTGGCGAGTCGCCGAATGGCTATTTGACCGCCTAAAGTTCCAGTGTGCCAAGCCTTGAAGTAGAAAACCAAGTTGGTGAGAGAAAGGAGCAATCAGGGGATCACCCAGTGGTTCCGCGATGCAGTGTTGGATCGCCCAAAGTTACAGACCTTGAGGAAGCTGAAGGCTAAGGCAGAAGGGCGAGAATATTTTATACTATGATCATTGATGACTTGGGAAGTCATACTGCATAAACATTGATGGTATATCTAGATACCATACTATTCATACATTGATGACCTACTCAATTGTCATACTAATCATGTTTTAGAAGCTCTTTCTCAAAACTCATCTTAACTTTCTCAAAAAATCAGTTTAAAACTCAAGTGTTATCTTAAAGAAAAGCTTCTCAAGATTTATAACTCAAAATAGGGTTTATGCTGAAATATACTGATAATATGGCATAAAACTGGAGCATGTATATCTGAATAACTGAAATATCTGACCTATCATGTGTAATTCAAGAACTAATGAAATACATAGCTAGGGTTCTGAAATTTATGTAAGAAACTGAGCAATAACATGATAATCTGATTTGGGGCATTTAAATAACTAATTCATGATGATCTGTTGTAATTCTAGAAACCCTAGGGTTGTTCATAATAAGGGGATCAAGAATCTGACTGAATTCTAGGGACCTAATGGGCGAAAGGAACCCACAAGTGAAATCCCACATACCTGGTGATGAATTCCAAGGAGAAATCTTTCAATTTTGGTGCTGGAACTGATGGAACCTTGTTGCGTTCTTGAACTAGGGTTCTTGACCTCTCTTCTTCTCTTAAGCTCTAATTTTTCTAAGTTTGATTAATGATTTTGACTAAGGTAAGTTCTAATTATGTTTCTAAGTTTAAACTGATTAAAACCTCATGATTTAGGGTTTAAACGACGTATCTTAGGGGTTAAACGAAATAGGAAAAGACCAAAAGACCCCTGAATTAACTGATGTCGGAGTGATCGACGGATTGGACTGACGGGCCGTAGTTCAATCGACGGTCCGTCGATTGGAGTCGTCGATCGAGTCTGCCTAACAGGGCTTCCCTAAAACAAGCATAACTTTTCACTCGGAGGTCGGATTTTAGGAAACTCGGCAGCGTTGGAAAGAGGATTAGATTATCTATCATATCATAAGTTATGGGACACACAATTCTATTTGTGCTAAAGTTATGACCATCTAAAGTTGATCTATCAACAATTTTCAGCTAACTGGCTGCTGACCCTTATCTACGGTCAGACCTACGGACCGTGGATCAAATGACGGTCCATGCTGGTCGACCGTAGTTTGTGTCTGAGGCTGGATAAAGGAGGTCTCAATCCACGGACACAGAACACGTACGGTGGTCTGATCTGCGGACTGTGGGTCTGTCCGTGAGTTGGGACTTAGCCAATTTTCTGAGCTGGGTCTGGGAGGGGTTTCAGTGGTGAACCACGGACCACCAGCACGGGCCGTGGTCTGACCTACAGTCCGTGGATGGAAACCGTGGGTTGCACCTGGAACTTCTCAAAGTCTGCATTTTGGTCTGTTTCGAATACGGGGTGTTACATTATCTCCCCATTGGGACCATTCATCCTCGAATGAAGACTAAACTAGCTGAAATAGAGGGAGAGGCCTGCAATCCCTACCACTAAACACTGAGAACTGAATTTCTGACTGAACTGAGTTCCAACAACATGCAATTACACTGAAAATGCAAGTACACAGTGAAGGAACATGATTCTAAGACTGAATTTACGCATGAATGATTGAAAAAGTAAAGAGGAACTATTACCTCAAGCTGGAATGGAATCGGAAGGAAAGAGGTGAGGATACTTGGACTTCATGGCTGCTTCTGCTTCCCAAGTAGCTCCCTCGACTGACTGACTCCTCCACAAAACCTTAACTGAAGCAACTTCTTTATTTCTCAACCTTCTAACCTGACGATCGAGAATCTCAACTGGTACATCCTCATATGAGAGACTATCTTTCACGGCCACACTCTCTAATGGCACTATGAATGCTGGATTACCCACACACTTCTTCAAAAGAGAAATGTGAAAGACGGGATGCACTGGTGCTAAGTCTGCTGGCAACTCTAACTCATAAGCCACTTTACCAATCCTTTTCAAGATCCGGTAAGGGCCTACATATCTAGGACTGAGCTTCCCTTTCTTGCCAAATCTCATCACCCCCTTCATAGGTGACACTTTCAGGAAAACCCAATCATCAACTTGGAACTCTAGTTCCCTTCTTCTCACATCTGCATAAGACTTCTGGCGACTCTGAGCAGTCTTAAGTCTATCTCTAATGAGTTGCACTTTCTCCATAGCATCAAGGACCGAATCTGGTCCTATCAAGGCTGCTTCACCTACTTCAAACCAACCAACTGGAGATCTACAGCTACGCCCACACAATGCCTCATAAGGGGACATCTGAATGCTGGAATGGTAACTATTATTGTAGGCGAACTCAATAAGAGGAAGGTGATCATCCCAACTACCCTTGAAATTGATCACGCAA
>NW_006239171.1:266652-268322 GCF_000226075.1 Solanum tuberosum
CAATCACCCAAATGGAGTCATGATGTCTGCGAGTACGAGGTAAACCTGTGATGAAGCCTATGTTGATCACTTCCCACTTCCAAGTAGGGATGTCAATCTCTTGAGTCATACCTCCTGGTTTCTGATGTTCTACCTTGACTTGCTGGCAATTGGGGCACTTAGCCACAAAGTCTGCTATATCTCTTTTCATACCATTCCACCAATAGACTTCCCGCAGATTGCGGTACATCTTAGTGGCACCTGAATGAATAGAATATCTAGAGTTATGGGCCTCTTCAAGAATATGTTGTCTCAACTCGCCCACATTAGGAACACATAATCGACCCTGGTAGCGAAGCACACTATCTCCCCCTTGGGAGATAAACCTCAACTCTCTGTTGATGGACTGCACCCTTGAGTTCAAGTAATATCAGATCGCTGTCTTGTTTTTTCTTAACTTTCACTACCAAAGAAGATTCTGATCTATTCTGGACTATCACACCACCATCTGATGTGTTAGTAAGACTAATTCCTAAGAGAGTAAGACGATGAACACCTTTTTCTACTTCCTTCTTTTTTTTCCTCAATATGTGCTACACCACCCTCTAGATTCACCTCTTTCTGGCCTTAAGGTAAGAGATAATCAACATATAGGTACTGAGGTACTACCCTTCTATTCTAAGACTGGTTCGTTTGAAAATTGGAACTGAACAACCCTAATTCTACAATCAACTGAGGCATGACAGAACTGAAACCAATCCATGCCTAGAATGACATCGTAGTCTACCATTTCTAACTCTACAAGATCTGCTGAGGTGACTTTCTGAGAGACTATGACAGGGCAATTTCTGTATACCCGTCTAGCCATAACTAGGACACCAACTAGGGTAGAGACTAAGAAGGGTTATGAAGGAGTTTCTAGACTTACTCCTAAGATTACTGCTATAAAGAGAGTTACAAAGGTAAGAGTAGCCCTTGGATCTAACACTAAAAAATATCTAAAGAAGGACTCAAAACGTACCAGTGATCACATCAAGAGAATCTTCCTGGTCCTGGGGAGCCTGAAGATCATAGAGCCTGTTTTGGCGCTATCTCAGGAAAACCCAATCATCAACTTAGAACTCTAGTTCCCATCTTCTTACATCTGCATAAGACTTCTAGCGACTCTGAGCAGTCTTAAGTCTATCTCTAATGAGTTGCACTTTCTCCATAGCATCAAGGACTGAATCTAGTCCTATCAAGGCTGCTTCACCTACCTCAAACCAACCAACTGAAGATCTACATCTACGCCCATACAATGCCTCATAAGGGGCCATCTGAATGCTGGAAAGGTAATTATTATTGTAGGCGAACTCAATAAGAGAAAGGTGATCATCCCAACTACCCTTGAAGTCGATCACACAAACTCTCAACATGTCCTCTAGGGTATGAATGGTACGCTCTGCCTGACCATCCGTCTAAGGATGAAATACTATGCTAAGATTAACCTTAGTACCAAGACCCTTCTGAAATGACTTCCAGAAATGAGAGGTAAACTGAGGACCTCTATCTGAGATGATAGACAAAGGAACCCTATGCAACCTCACAATCTCATTAATGTAAAGCTCGGTGTAGTCCTCCGCCGAATCTATAGTCTTTACCGCCAAAAAGTGCGAAGACTTAGTAACTCTGTCAACAATCACCCAAATGGA
>NW_006239171.1:271846-272109 GCF_000226075.1 Solanum tuberosum
TAAGTTCTAGTTATGTTTCTAGGCTTAAACAGACTAAAACCTTATGATTTAGGGTCTAAACGACGTATCTTAGGGATTAAACGAAATAGGAAAAAACCAAAAGACCCCTGAATTAACTGATGTCGAAGTGATCAACGGATTGGACTGACGGGCCGTAGTTCAATCGACGGTCCGTCGATTGGAGTCGTCGATCAAGTCTACCTAATAAGGCTTCCCTAAAACGAGCATAACTTTTCACTCGAAGGTCGGATTTTAGCAAACGC
>NW_006239171.1:273880-276644 GCF_000226075.1 Solanum tuberosum
TGGTTCTTACCACACTTTGGACAAGTTGGGTAGGTCCTATTTCCTGAAACACTTCCCTGAGACTTAGAGCCTGGTGCCCTACTATTCTGATCTTGTCGAAACTGTGAGTGATTTCCACCACCCGATTCTAGCTTTCATGGTTACCTTAGCAATTTCCCTAAGTTTATCTCCCTCAACCTGCTGAATGTTCTGATTATTCATACTTTGAGCGAAAGGTTGAATAGTGTTTTGAAGCTCTGCATTCCAAACTCCTTGATCTGGGACTAGAGGAACTGTATTAGCATTCTGGCATTCGCATTCTTAGTGTTAGCTCTACGGCGAGTCATGATCACTGAAATGTAGAACATCGAGTTAGAATAGAATTAGATCATACCTTACGCATGATAAGAATATCGAGAAAGTGAAGTTTTCCTAAAACACTTCATAGCCTCCCTCTCATTAAATGTGGTGCACTTCACACCCATGTAAAGGACTCTACTTAGTGCGGCTTTTCAGGTATCCTAGGACACTTAAATCTAATGCTTGGATACCAAGTTTGTCACTCCCCGAGCTACCCCCGTGGCGCGGACACGGGACCTAGGACCACAAGTGATCCCAAGCTAACCCTGCTGGCATGATCATAAGCATACTAAACATTATAAACTGATGCGGAAGCTAAATCATAAAGTAAGTCTGAAATTATGGGGAATACCCATATACTATAACTCAGATAAATGAAAACTGATGAGTTTAATACAAAGTAGATATTAACTCAATACTAAGCTGAATATAACTATGTCTGAAATAAGCCTCTAAACTGATTAGAAGTGCTGGGACATGCCCCTGCTAAATCTAGCAAAACTGAAACTAAAGACTAAAAGCAATCTAGATAAACATGTCACTAGTCCTCGAAGAATGAGGACTCACCAATGATGCTGCTGAACTGGAGATCGGGAATCGATCTAAGCGTGATCTGGATGCTGAGAACCTGAACCTACATCACGAGAAGATGTAGCGCACGTATGCGTCAGTACTTGAAAGGTACTGACCATGCAGGATGGAGTAAAGCTAAAATAACATATAACTGAACAAAGCAATAAAGCAATGAAATAATCTGAACATGATATAGATACTGAAAAATACTGAATACTGAGCTAACTGATGCAATGACCAAATTTATAACATGCTGAGACTGAATACTGACTGTACTGAAATATGGTCAATGCAATAGAGTCTGACTGAACTGTGGGAGCTACTAATAATCGACATAAAACCACATGAGATAAATGTGGAGTTCGATGTATAGGCCCCATCGAGAGGTCCCAATATACCCGGCCAAAGGTATAGAGGCATGACTGGCGTGATCACTAAACCGAATGTTGCCCATAGAGGGACTTACACCTACGTGGTTAGTAGTTCTGGGACTATACGATACGCTGAACCCTAGTCCAACTCGGTATTATGCTACTCCCAATGAATTAAGTAGTTAACTGGTTATGACTGAATTTCTGTAAATACTGGATAGCTCGAAACTGAACATGCAAACTGAGAATGCAACAATTAATCTGATAATGATGCATTAATAACTGAGGCATGTATAACTGAATAACTGAGATATCTGACCTAGCATGTGTAATTCAAGAACTAAAGAAATACATAGCTAGGGTTCTGAAATTCATGCGAGAAACGATGTAATAACATGATAATCGGATTTGGAACATCTAAATAACTAATTTATGATGATCTGTTGAGATTCTAGAAACCCTAGGTCTGTTCATAATCATGGAATCAAGAACTGACTGAATTCTAGGGACCTAATGGGCGAAAGGAACCCACTAGTGAAATCCCACATACCTGGTGACGAATTCCACGGAGAAATCTTTCGATTTCGGGGCTGGAACTGATGGAACCTTGCTGCGTTCTTGAACTAGGGTTCTTGACCTCTCTTCTTCTCTTACGCTCTAATTTTTCTAAGTTTGATTAATGATTTTGACTAAGGTAAGTTCTAGTTATGTTTTTAGGCTTAAACAGACTAAAACCTTATGACTTAGGGTCTAAACGACGTATCTTAGGGGTTAAACAAAATAGGAAGAATACCAAAAGACCCCTGAATTAACTGTTGTCGGACTGATCGACGGATTGGACTGACGGTCCGTCGATTGGAGTCGTCGGTCGAGTCTACCTAACAGGGCTTCCCTACAACGAGCATAACTTTTCACTCGAAGGTCGGATTTTAGCAAACTCAGCGGCGTTGGAAAGAGGAATAGATTATCTACCATATCATAGGTTATGGGACACACAAATATATTGGTGCTAAAAGTTATGACCATCTAAAATTGATCCATCAATAATTTTCAGCTAACTGGCTGCTGACCCTTATCTACGGTCCGTAGGTAATTATTATTGTAGGCGAACTCAATAAGAGAAAGGTGATCATCCCAACTACCCTTGAAGTCGATCACACAAGCTCTCAACATGTCCTCTAGGGTATGAATGGTACGCTCTACCTGACCATCCGTCTGAGGATGAAATACTATGCTAAGATTAACCTGAGTACCAAGAACCTTCTGAAATGATTTCCAGAAATGAGAGTAAACTAAGGACCTCTATCTGAGATGATAGACAAAGGAACCCCATGCAACCTCACAATCTCATTAATCTAAAGCTTGGCATAATCCTTTGCCGAATCTGTACTCTTGACCGCCAAAAAGCGAGAAGTCTTAGTAACCCTATCAACAATCACCCAAATGGAGTCATGCTGTCTGCGAGTACGAGGTAAACCTGT
>NW_006239171.1:277929-278919 GCF_000226075.1 Solanum tuberosum
TGCAAGACACTCGCCTGGATGGTTCTTACCACACTTTGGACAAGTTGGGTAGGTCCTATTTCCTGAAACACTTCCCTGAGACTTAGAGCCTGGTGCCCTACTATTCTGATCTTGTCGAAACTGTGAGTGATTTCCACCACCCGATTTCTGCTGAGAGTACTCATAGTTCCCTGTTCTAGCTTTCTTGGTTACCTTAGCAATTTCCCCAAACTTATCTCCCTCAACCTGCTGATTGTTCTGATTATTCATACTTTGAGCGAAAGGTTGAGTAGTGTTTTGAAACTCTGCATTCGAAACTCCCTGATCTGGGACTAGAGGAACTGTGTTAGCATTCCTGGCATTCGCATTCCTAGTGTTAGCTCAACGGGGAGGCATGATCGCTGAAATGTAGAACGTCGCTTAGAATTGAATTAGATCATACCTTACGCACGATAAGAATATCAAGAAAGTGAAGCTTTTTCCTAAAACACTTCATAGCCTCCCTCTCATTAGATGTGGTGCACTTCACACCCATGTAAAGGACTCTACGTAGTGCGGCTTTTCAGGTATCCTAGGACACTTAAATCTAATGCTTTGATACCAAGTTTGTCACTCCCCGAGCTACCCCCGTGGCGCGGACATGGGACCTAGGACCTCAAGTGATCCCAAGCTAACCCTGCTGGCATGATCATGAGCACACTAAACATTATAAACTGATGCGGAAGCTAAATCATAAAGTAAGTCTGAAATGATGGGGAATACCCATATACTACAACTCAGATAAATGAAAACTGATGAGTTTAATACAAAGAAGATATTAACTCATTACTAAGTTGAATCTAACTATGTCTGGAATAAGCCTCTAAACTGACAAGAAGTGCTGGGACATGCCCCAGCTAAATCTATCAAAACTGAAACTAAAGACTAAAAGCAATAAAGATAAACATGTCACTAGTCCTCGAAGAATGAGGACTCACAACCTAAACCTACATCACAAGAAGATGTAGCGCA
>NW_006239171.1:279869-286967 GCF_000226075.1 Solanum tuberosum
ATTTAAATAACTAATTCATGATGATCTGTTGTAATTCTAGAAACCCTAGGTTTGTTCATAATAAGGGGGGAATCAAGAATCTGACTGAATTTTACGGATCTGATGGGCGAAAGGAACCCACTAGTGAAATCCCACATACCTGGTGACGAATTCCACGGAGAAATCTTTCGATTTCGGGGCTGGAACTGATGGAACCTTGCTGTGTTCTTGAACTAGGGTTCTTGACCTCTCTTCTTCTCCTAATTTTCTAAGTTTTGATTAATGATTTTGACTAAGGTAAGTTCTAATTATGTTTCTAAGTTTAAACTGATTAAAACCTCATGATTTAGGGTCTAAACGACGTATCTTAGGGATTAAACGAAATAGGAAAAAACCAAAAGACCCCTGAATTAACTGATGTCGAAGTGATCAACGGATTGGACTGACGGGCCGTAGTTCAATCGACGGTCCGTCGATTGGAGTCGTCAATCGAGTTTGCCTAATAGGGCTTCACTAAAACGAGCATAACTTTTCACTCGGAGGTCGGATTTTAGCAAACTCGGCGGCGTTGGAAAGAGAATTAGATTATCTATCATATGGGACACAATTATTTTTGTGCTAAAATTTATGACCATCTGAATTTGATCCATCAACAATATTCAGCTAACTGGCTGCTGACCCTCATCTACGGTCTGACCTACGGACCGTGGATCAAATGACAGTCCGTGCTGGTCGACCATAGTTTGTGTCAGAGGCTGGGTAAAGGAGGTCTCAATCCACGGACACAGACCACAGACCGTGGTCTGATCTACGGACCGTGGGTCTGTCCGTGAGTCGGGACATAGCCAATTTTCTCAGCTGGGTCTTGGAGGGGTTTCAGTGGTGAACCATGGACCACCAGAACGGGCCGTGGTCTGACCTATGGTCCATGGATGGCAACTGTGGGTTGCACCTGGAACTTCTCAAAATCTGCATTTTTGGTCTGTTTCGAATACGGGTTGTTACAGATATGATACTTATCTTAGGATTGTATTATGATTATATTATTGTCTCTTATGCTCATGTCTTATGTTGACTAACGATTTGAGATGCTTTATGATGTTGTGCTATCTTTCATTTTTGGTACATTATGTACTAATCCGTATTGCCTACATTCTAATCAAATGTAGGTTGTTGGGAGATTGAGTTGCTTGGAGGCTAGGTTCCTAAGTGCAAGAAGACTTGAAGATTTGGTGAGTGCTCATAGCTTCGAGGACGAACCCATTTATGTTCCTTTATGTATTTTCTTATGTTTTAGACTTTATGGGGGCTGCGTCCCAATGACTTTTATTCATGTTATTCATAGATAGTTTGAGAAAAAGATGTTAGAAAGACTTCCGCTTTTATGAAATGCTTTTTGATTGTATGTTTAAAGAAAGTTTTAAATTCTCCCTACTTTTCTATGATCTTATGTTATGATGATGCTAAGGGTTGTATGCGACCCCTTCGGGGTCAAGTACGCCACGTTACGACTAAGGGGTACCCCTGGGTCGTGACATTTTTGACGATTATGAATACATTTTTGAACATTTAGTTTAGTATCAGCTTATTATTGAATTTTCAGTTCTAAGTTTTTGGGGATTGAAGTTTGGGTATTGAGACAAGTTTTCTCTAGTTTCCTTTAGCTTTGAAGAATTGAAGTTTTTTCACTTTTGAGAAATTGGAAGTGGGTCTTTGAGATTCTTTGATTTGGACCTGTGTAAAGACAAAATCAATCTTACCCAGTTGATGGAAACTCAATTTGGTAACGATTTTTTAATCTTTTTATGATGTTTAGCTAAAACCCCAATTATTGGGGTGATTATATGATTATGGGTTGATTTAGCTTATGGGTATTGCTAATTGTTAGTTTAAATGCTTTTTAGAAGTGAGTTCAATCAATAATTGTGGTTTAATTTAAGAATTGTAGTTGCAAATGCAGTTCTACCCTTTTGTTTTTGGCTTGCTCGAGAGAGAGATTTTAAAACTAAGATTATTGGTTGATGGTTTGTGGGTATTGAGTTGTCATGGGTTCATCTCGAGAGAGTGAATCCTAAACCCTTTTCCACACATTCAGCTCGAAAGAGTGAATGGACTAAAGCGTAGGTCTTATTTGGCATGCTTGCCGATGTTCGAGAGAAATCGACTTGATTTGGGTAAATTGTTCGAGAGAAAATTTACCTCCTCTATAGTCTAGCTTACTCACTAATATTTAGCTATTTCTTAATAGTTGCAATTACCCATTTTTCTACATTAGCCTATAATCGAATCACATCCCAAGAACCCGTCTTCATTATTGTTATTTCTATATGTTTTCTGCTGTTGTAGTTGATAATTAAAACAAAACCCCCTTATTTGACATTCATGTCACCCCTTGATTTGAATGATGTTTTTATTCGTGCATTTTTATTCCTATGACTGATTTGAGCATATTCGTATTTTCCTATTGAATCTTAAACACGTACCGCTTCCCGTGGGATTTGACCCCAACTCATTTAGTTAAATTTTATACTGAGTAGCGATCGTTGACACTTAGAATTTGATGAAGTGTCCTTGAACGTTAATCAACAAGCCACTTGAGGACTCGTGGAAGGGTTCGTGGGGTGTGGGAGTTTTTGGGGAATATTTTGTAGGCCACTGGTCCAAGGGCCATGGCAGCCTAGACGGCTCGTGAACCCTTGGACGGCTCGTGAAGCTGGTCGTGTGGGGGTTGCGTCAGTAGTAAGTTTGAGGGCCATTGGGTCTTTTCCAAATTTTTTTAAAACAATACTATATCATTTTACCCATGCCAAGGACCCCTATATAAGTGATTTTAACCCCAAATTCAACCCATTCAAGTCATTCTATTAAATTCACCAAAAGAAATTGGGTTCGTCCTCTCCAAAATATTTCTCTCTCTAGAAACTTGAAGAATAAGAAGGGTTTAAGCTAGGGATCAAGGTCAAGTCTCCATTCTCCAATCATTTATGGGCTTTGATAGAAATGTATGATAGCTTTTCATCCATGGAATCTTTGCATCCATGGAGCCCCAAAGTTCTCCAATTCAAAAGTAGAAATTCCCCAATTTGAGTTAGGGTTTTCTTTTAACTAATGGGTCTTTATGAATGTTGATTCAAACTATTGAATTATGATTGTTTATGCATTAATTGAGAGGATTCTATGCTTTTTAAGATGAAATTCCATGTACCCATGCTTAACCCATGTTTCTAAGATTGAATTGATGCAAATGGGTTTTAACTCCATGAAAGGAGAATTTATGGATTTATGTGCATTCTTATTGAATAAATAAGATGTGATAAGTATTGCTTGAGATTGAAGCATATGTGATGATTATGATATGAATTGCTTTGAGAGTGAAGCATTTGTTGTGAATTGTTCACTACAACAAATTTGATGATTAGCAACAAATAATTTTGTCACTAGAAACTTAAATTTCGTCACAAAAATAATTTTGTGACGAAAAATAATTCGTCAGTCATTCGTCCCTAAAGCACGGGTCACTAAATGTATACAGAGACAATTTAGTGTTTCGCCACTAAATAGAAATGTATTAACTACGAAAATATTTTGTGTCCCAAAATGCTTCATATTTATGACAAATTTGTTCGTCATAAAAATTATTAAAATTTGTAGGTAAAGATATATTTTTGTCACTAAATAGGTTATTATAGTTGACGAAAATGATGTGTCACTAACTACTTAGTTTAATTAGTGATGATGCAATTTGTCACTAATATTTTATGTATTTCGTAGCCATTAAATAATATTTCATCACTAAAAACTACTTTTTACATAAAAAAAATTTGTTGTCTCTAAAGGTAAAAATTAGTGACAACTTTATATTTAAATAATTTTGTAGTTGAAACAATCATGTCGTCACTAAAAATAATTCTTTTGCCGACAAAATAAAATTGTCACTAAAAAATATCATAAATAAGTAGGCAATTTTTGGGACAAAAACTATTTTTGTCACAGAATATCGTACTTTAATGACGAAAATGCTATCGTCTTAAAAAATAATGTATTCGTCACTAATAATTGAGGTTTCGAAGATAAAATGTTTCATCACTAATGGGAAAATGCTATCGTCTTAAAAAATAATGTATTCGTCACTAATAATTGAGGTTTCGAAGATAAAATATTTCGTCACTAATGACATTTAAACTTGTAGCAATACTATTTACAATTTGTATTGAGCTAGGTCTCCGTAAAATTAAAAATTTATTTAAAAAATTAAAATTATTAAATAATACAAATATATTAAACTTAATAGCATGGAGTAATTTTTTTAATAATGAGCATCATACACTATACAAATTAAAATTAACAACATACACTATATAGAGAGAGTTAGAGTTTACAAATAATTACAAGACAATAATAGAAATTAAATAATATACAAAACCCAAATTAAATAAAATTAGCTTGTCTAGTGTTTCCCTCCTATGGAGGCTCTCCATATCTTGAACTTGTGTTCAAACTTGCTGAAGGATATCAAAAGAGTATTCAATCAGTAAAATCTTTTAGCTTAATCAGACACAATTTAACCAAAATAAAACAAGTAAGAACCGTTCCAAACTAAACACAAATTTTGATTTGAATAATTGCCAGGGAAATCCAAAGAAGTTGCAAGAGAAGCAAAAAAACACAAATTTTAACACGTAAAGTGTAGTTTCTTTTCTCTACTGATGACTTCTGTTTGCACAGAGAAAACAGCTAATGCTAGCTTCTCATAGACCAATGGATAAAATACCTTGATGGCATGAAAAGGAGATTTCCTTTGGCATTTACAACATCCCATCTATGTTGTTCCAGCAAATATCTTTGCAAGGCCATGTAGTTGAACTGCAACATTAGAATCAACTTCACCTTGCATAGCTTGCCGTTTAACAATGTTTTCTTCTTCAAGAACATCTTCGTCATCTGGTATAATACTATCCAACGCTGGCACTGAACCTGTGCAACTACAAACACTACCCTCTGAACACAAAATGAACAGCCTTAAAGTTTTGCCACAGTATGATCAAAATTCGATATTAAGGTACTGATAAATTTTGGTTACCTTTCACCTTATTTCCACTTTTGCCTGTCGAGTAAACAGGATTCAAGAAGTAGAATGCTGACTTTCTCACACCAGAAATATTCAAAATTGTGTTATCCAAGTAAATAGCAAGAACAAACCACAGAAATAATGTTTACACGAGCCATATGTAAATCTCGTTCTGTTAACACTCCAACTAATATTATTAACACAATACACTCAAACTAATATTATTAACACGAGACAATTCATAAAATTTGAAAATTACCACCGATTTCATGCTTAAAAAAACACATTTTGGCGATTAAGAAATAAGGGACACAGTTTCACTAATTCACAGAGAAATTAAATAGTAGATCGAACAAGAAAACAAACCAAGGTGAATCTGAGAAGATTCGTCTTTAGCAGACTAGAACTTCAACTTCACTGGAGTTCTTGCTACCTTATTTGTTTCACCGGAGTTGTTGATGTTGCTGTTTGTTCCACCGGACTGCTGGCCGGAGCAGTTGTTGCTGCTGGTCCTCGCGGTGTCTCTCCTAGCTTCTGGTTGGAGCTGGTGTCGTCGCCGGCTGCTGTTGCTGCTTCGCTGAAAATGAGAGGGGAAAATGAGGAGCATCAGCCTTGCTCCTTTGCTCGCTGCACCGCCTTCCTCGCCGGCTGCTGGCTGTTGTCGGTTGCTGTCGCTAGTCGGAGCTGGTGTTATTTCTCGCCTAAATGAGAAGGGAGGAAACGAGGGGAGGGAAAGAGGAGAGAGAGCGACGGGGAGTGGAGAGAGGAAACTATCGCCGGCGATGGATGGTCTCGTCGGAGGAGCCACGTGAGAGAAGAGGGGCTGGCGGCGCTGATCTTCAAGGGAGCAGAGGAAGAGTGAAAATGAAAATTGATAAGGGTATGGGTCTTAATGTTGGAATAGGAAAGAATGGTTATTAGAACTCCACCTTTGGATTAGAATAGATGAACACTTAGGATTAAAAGTTGGGATGATTTAATAAGATGGGTGGATGAGATTAAAGATGACATTTCAAGAATTGAACTGCAATGGCTATAAATGCAATGCATAAAGGCTTCAATTGAAATGAATTTAATTAGCGAAGGCTAGAATTGAAATAATTTTGAATAGATTAGGCTATTATTTAAATTATTTTGAGAAAGATTTAGGAAATGCTATCCAATTAATAAAATACTACACATATTATAATGTTTTCATACAAATTTAACACAATTAAATTTTAAAATATTTGAGTAAAATAATTATTTCGAGTTTCAATTTAATAATAAAATAATTTTATTAGTAATTACAATAATTTTTATAAATCATGCATACTGAAATATATAATTTTTAGACAAAATCGATTAAAATTTTAAACTCGGAATATGTTTTAAAAATATGTACTTAATCGAATAGCACTTCCGAAAGGGTTATAGGTCGGTCAAAATTGGGTGTCAACAAGAGTTATTTACAGACGTGTTTGAGAAGAGAGAAAGAATGGATCGGAGGCGGATGATATGGACGATCAAGATTTGATCTCAGCCTTTGGTTTGAATGATATGGCGATCAAGATTTGATCTTGTAGTTGATTTGGATGAACGAATATTACGAGTTTTAAAATCTTAATCGATTAAAGGATGGGGTTTTGAGAATTGAATTGAAACAGATAGGCTATAATTGAAAAGTGTTGAAATGCTATAATTGAAATAAGCAAATGGCCATAATTGACATGAAATTGAATATGAAATGCTGGAGTTGAAATAGAATTGGATAGGAAGAGGGCTATGAATTAAATAAATTGAATAAAAGAGGTTATGATTTAAATGATTTAAGGGGAGATTAAGGAAATGTTATTCAATTAATAAAATACTACATATATTAAAGTATTTTCATATAAATTAAACACACCTAAATATAAAACATTTAAATAAAGTAGTTATTTCGAGTTTAACTAGCGATAAATATAATAATTTAAATAATTTAATAATAATAATTGATAATTTTGTAAATAAGCGATACTATAATATATAATTTTAGACAAAATCGATTAAGATTTTAAAACTCGTAATAT
>NW_006239171.1:287422-290302 GCF_000226075.1 Solanum tuberosum
AATTACGTATTTAATCTAATAAGACGATCTAAATTAGGTGTCAACAATATATATATATATATATATATATATATATATTTTAAATATAAATAAGTTATATATAAATATTAGTTTAACATTGTAAATTTTAAGTGTTGTTGATTAAATTAATTTAAAACTTTTAATCTAAATATTTATATTTCTCTGTAGTAAATCTTTTCTAAGATAAGATCTATAGATGTAATTGTATGTAGTAAATGATCCATTATGGGTAAAACAAATACATACAAATATAATCAATATTGTAAATTTTAAATAGTTTTAATTAAAAAAAATTGGTGCGAGGCCAAGAACTCTGAAATAACTCCTAATTTAGTGAGAGTTACTAGAAAATACTCCCTCCGTTCTTTTTTACTTGTCAATTTTTGACTTGACACGCCTATTAAGAAAAATAATAATTGATATAGTGAATTTATCATTTTACCACTTTTAATTGATAGAATCTTAAACATATTTACTCAGTAAATTTTTCAAAGATATTAACTCAATGTTATATAAATTGAGGGTATAATATGGAGAAATTTTTATATTTAACTATGAAATTATTAAACTTCATTTGTCACATGTAGTCATAAACAAGCGTAGCCAAAGACTATTAAATTTAGCTATGAAATTTTTTTCGTCACAAATAGTTAAATTATTTATCTACAAATTTTAAGTCGTCGTTATTTAAACATTGCATATTTAATGACAAAACTATGTTGTCACTACATCACACATTGATTAGAGACAATAAAATTACAATAAAATTATCATCACTGATTGCTTATAGTATTAGTGACAAAAACTAAGGTCACAATTAAATATAAAATTTTGTGGCTAAAGCTTACAATATTTAATGACGAACTCTAATTTATCGCTATTTCAACAAAAAAAATTGTGACAAAGCCTTTTTGTGTCCAAAATTGTAACCAATTTTAAGACAAATAATAGTTTGTCACAAATTAGATACATTATTAGTGACAAAATAATTTGTCACTAATAAATTAAAATTTGTCGCTAATGGTACTTAATAAATTGCGCCAAATTATATTTTGGTGGGAAACTCAACTGGACGAAATTTTGCTACAAAATTTTATGTTTCGTCATTAAAAGTGTGTGGTTCATACATTTTAATACGAAATGTAATTTTTGTCACAAAAAGTAAATAATTAGTGACGAATTATGTGTCGTACCTAATAATTTCGTAGCTAAATATCATGTTTGTTGAAGTGTTAATTATTGATACAATTGTTGTGGAAGGGATATTTCCCACATGATTTTCTTATGTATGAATGTGAAAGGCTTTCTCACATTTAATGATTCTAGGTTTAAAGGATTGCTCACCTAAAGTGAATCTAAGTTTAGGAATTATAAGAATGATGATGCTAGAGGCGATTACCCTTGACCCCATGAGAAGAATATGAGGCGATTACCCATATTCCTTAGAGTCTGACTAGAGGCGAATACCCATGATCCTAAGTAAAAGACAAGAGGCGAGTACCCATGCCAAATGATAGAAAGACAAAGAGGCGAATACCCATGTCACATAATATAGGGACTAGAGGCAACTGCCCATGATCCAATAGCAAGATAGACAAGAGGCGACTACCAACAATCCTATAGTAAGAAGGAAAAGAGGCTACTACCCATGATCCCAAGGTAAGAAGGGCTAGAGGCGATTACCCATGTTCCCTTATAGTAAGGCAAGAGACGATTACCCAAGTCTTTAAAAGATAAGCTAGGATATGTTATGATAGGTGACGAGCTTGAATTGTTGCTTGAGTTTGCTTTCTATGATGAGTAAGACTAGTGGCGGATTACCCATGTCTTGACTAAGTATGAATTGAGGTTACATCCACTACATAAAAAATGATCATTAGCGGCTATTAAGAATTAATTGCCGCTAAATATATATTTTTAGTGGCAATTAGCACTCTTTGTATATGCCCCTAAAGCCTTTAGCAACATTGATTCTAATGGCACTTAACTAATGCTGATAAAGACTTTTGCACTCTTTATTAATGTCAATATTTATTGCCGCTAAAAGTTTTTTTTGTTGTAGTGTTCAAGAAGTACTCCTTATATGTGAAATGATCTATTATGTGCATTGATTATGCTTTATGACTTATGTTGTCTAACTCTTATGTTATGTTTATGTAAGCTATCATATTTAGTACATTTTTGTACTAACGCATACTCTTGCCTACATTTCTCATCCAAACGTAGGATCCGGCGTTACCGATTCTCATCCCCGTCGCTAGGATCTATTCTAGAAGAAGAAGTTGAAGATTGGTGAATCCTCATCCCTCCGAGGATATGGCCACTACTTTCCTTATGTTCTTTTCATTTTGAGTTTTGAACATTTATGTATGGGCCAAGATTCTATTGTATTAGATGGTTTTTGAGACAAGTGTATTAGGCTTCCGCTTCGTTTTATGAACTTTTGTTATGTTGAAAATGTTTTAAATCTGACCGATTTCTATTATCTTGACTAGGGGTGTTCACGGGTTGGTTTGGATCGGTTATTGGTCAAAACCAAAACCAAACCAACTTAATCGGTTTTAAAATTATCAAAACCAAACCGAACCAAATATAATATACATTTATCGATTTGGTGATTATCGGTTTCGGTTTGAATTTGGTTCGGTTATTCGATTATTAACCATACACAAAAATAAAAGAAACAATTCATTTAAAATGTGAAAAAAGTGACAACAATCCATTCAAAACGAAAAATAGTTAGAATGACTTAAATTACTAAACTTTTAATCACTAAATTTACTATCAATAAAGCTTTAAAATTCACTATATTGGCCTAGAAGGAAGAGACAATAACATTTTCAGTCCCACAAAGAATTG
>NW_006239171.1:290307-304648 GCF_000226075.1 Solanum tuberosum
AAATTATAAAGAAATTTTAATGAAAATATGTATAAGATCTTTAAAATTGTTTATAAAAACAATATATTAAGTATGTATATTAATAAAATATATGTATATAATTCATCGGTTTGGTTCGGTTATTTCTTCAATTTTTTCCGAATAAAACCATAACCAAACCAAATACTATTGGTTTTCAAAAATCTAAAACCAAACCAAACCAAACCCAAATAAAATCGATTTTATTTTATCGATTTGGTTTGGTTTTTCGGTTTGGATCGGTTTTGATCCAAACCGTGAACACCTCTAATCTTGACTATGAAAGCTAAATGGCTTATATGAGGCCTCTCGGGGTCTTGTATGCCATATTACATCTAGAGGGTGCCCATGGGTTGTGACAAACTTGGCAATCAAAGCACAAGTTTTAGAAAGGTTCCGAGATGTCTCAAAACCACATCAAGTAGAGTCTTGTTCATGAGTGTGAAGCGCGCCACATTTATGAATAAGAGGCTACAAGATGTTTAGCAAATTTCACTTCTTCATTACTCTAAGTAGTGCAATAAAGTTTAACTCTATAGGGTATCTCTCTTGATCCTTACCCGATGGTCAAAAAGCTCCTCCTCAAGCTCCGATTGACCCTTTGGATAAACAATTGATTAATGTGGAGTGTAGGACTGCTTTTCAAGTTTTGTCTCAAGCCGTGACTGCCTAAGACACTAGGGAAGTTGTGGTCCCCGTGAACCCAATTGTGGGTACGACGACATCTAGAGTGAGGGATGTCACTAGGATGAATCCTCCGGAAATCTATGGTTCTATGGTTGAGAAAGATCCTCAAGAGTTCATTGATGAGATTTACAAGGTGTTGACTATTATGGGAGTGACGCCGATGGAAAAGGCGGAATTGGCCGCTTATCAACTTAAAGGTGTTGCTCAAATTTGGTTCAACCAATGGAAAGAAGCAAGACCAGATGATGTGGGTCCCCTAGAGTGGGAAAGGTTAAAGTTTGCTTTCCTTGATAGGTTCTTTCCTTTAGAGATGGGGGAGGCAAAAGTGCTTGAGTTTATCAATCTTCGACAAGGGAATATAAATGCTAAATAATATGCTTTGAGGTTCAGTCAATTTTCAAGGTATGCTCCTTCTATAGTTGCCGACTCTAGGGAAAGGATGAGAAAGTTTGTTTCGGGTGTGTCCGAATTGGTGGTGAAAGAATGCCATACCGTTATGCTTGTCCATGACATTGTTATCTCTCGTCTAATGGTTCATGCCCAAAAAATTGAAGAGGAGAAACTTAAGGAGAGGTCTAGGGAGACAAATAGGGCTAGAACCGGTGATGGTAATTTCTCTCATGCAAGGTCCGATGGACATTGTCGTCCTAGATTTCGACAAAGGTTTTCCAGTCAAGGTTTCTCCAAGGGTGCTGTTACTACAAGAGTTTGACTTTGAATTCAAAGACAGAAGGGGCTGTGAAAATCAAGTGGCAGATCACTTGTCCAGACGGGAAGTAGAGAAGAAAGAAAAGGTCGAGTTAGACATTAATGAGCCTTTTCTGGATGAGTATGTATTAGATTCCACTCTTGATCTCATTCTTTGTTTTGCTGACTTTGCCAATTACTTTGTTAATGACGTGATGCCTTAAGGGTTAACTTTTCAACAAAGGAAAAAGTTCCTACATGACGTGGGTAAATACTTTTGGGATGAACCTTACTTGTACAGGGTTTGTTATAATAATATCATCAGGTGATGTCTGCCTGAACCTGAAATGTTGAGTATTCTAGAAGCCTGTCATTCATCTCTTATTGGTGGACACCATAGGGGTGCTCACACTACCGACAAGGTGTTCCAAAGCGGATACTATTAGTCTACAATTCATCAAGATGCATTCGACTTGGTTAAAGGCTGTGATATGTGTCAAAGGCAAGAAGTTATCTCCCATCGTCATGAGCTACCTATGAATCCTAACTTGCGGTTGAATTATTTGATGTTTGGGGGATTGACTTCATGGGACCATTTATGAGCTCGTTCAGGCAAAAGTACATATTGGTGGCAGTTGATTATGTCTCCAAATGGGTTGAGGTTGTGGCCTTGGTAGAGAATGATGGTAAGAGTGTTGCAGGGTCTCTGAAAAAGAACATTTTCTCAAGATTTGGTACAACTAGAGCTATTATCAGTGATGGAGGCTCATACTTCTGTAATAAAGTGTTCAACACACACTTTTCCAAATATGGGCTGAAACAACAAAAAGTGGTGACGTCTAATCATCCTCAAACAAGTGGACAAGTGGAAGTGTCAAATAGGGAAATAAAATTAATATTGGCAAAGACAATGAATGCCGGTAGAACGGATTGGGCAAGGAAGTTAGACGATGCTTTATGGGCATATTCAACGGCTTTTAAAACATACATCGGTATGTCACCATATTAGTTAGTGTTTGGAAAGGCATGTCATTTCCCTGTAGAGTTGGAGCATAAGGCACTTTGGGCATTGAAGAAGTTAAACTTAAGTTGGAGTGAAGTAGTGAATATGCGACTTGAGTAGATATATGAAATGGATGAATTTCACTTGAGAGCTTATGAGAGGTTTGCATTGTACAAGAAGAGGATGGAGTTGTACTACGACAAGCATATTGAGAAGAGTACTTTCAGTCCTGGTGACTTGGTTTTGTAGTTTAACTCAAGGCTACGCCTATTTTCGGGAAAGCTAAGGTCCAAATGGTCTGGGCCATTCAAAGTAACTCAAGTGTTTCATTCGGGAGCCAATGAACTCGAGAATGAAAAAGGTGAGAGGTCTAAGGCAAATGGCCATCCACTCAAGGCATATATGGGAGTTCCATAAGAAGTGAATATTGTTAAGGAATGCAAGCTTGATAAAGTCTGAGTAATCAAGTAGCCTGCGTTGCGCCGCGACGTTAAATTGTGCGCTACTTGGGAGGCAACCTAAGATGTAATTGTAATAGATAGTTTAAATTCCCATAATAGTTCATTATTTTATAGAGTCACTATATGTGCAGGAAAGTTGGCAAAAGTTGAGGCCTGGAATGCTCTTCACGAGCCACTAAATAGTTCGTACAACACTTCAGGCTTTGTAAAGTAGTAAGCCAACACAGGTGGAGCTCACTGGAAAAATAGAAAAAGGTTCACGAAAGGGTTTATGATCTGTCTGACCTTAGACAAACCGTTTATCCTCTCATGAACTTGCAGGTAAGTTTTCTTAACTAAGTCTTTATCACGAGTGCTTGTACAGAATGTGGTGCTCTTCACGAGCCACTTCATGGCCCATCAAGGATAGGTTAGCACTACCAGACCTGATCCAACCCACGCGATCAAGAAGTCAAATTCAATGTATTTAAAAGACTCCAAAGTGCCAAACGTTGGGTTCTTTCCCTTCTTCTCCATTCATAAGGTCTTTTCCGGGGGTAACAAAGAGGTTTCCAAACGAGTCAGTCTTCGAGTGGAAGGGTAGTAACTCAGTGCCTATATGTCGATTTATCTCTTACCTTAAGGCCATATAAATTATTTCCAAAGGGTATATCTATCATCTTGTTCGGGTTGAGGATCCAAACTCCGAGACCCCAACTCTTGAGTCAGTACTAGTGGTGAATAAGTTTCCAAAATATCTTCACGGTGTTCCTCCCAAAAGAAAAATGGACTTTGGAATAGATATCCTTCCCGATACCCAGCCTATCTGGATCCCTCCTTATAGAATTGCTCCAACCGAGCTTAAGGAATTGAAAGGATAATTTAAAGACCTTCTAGATAAGGGATTCATCAAGCACAACATCTCTCCATGAGGCGCTCCAGTGTTATTCATATGTAAGAAAGGCAATTCTCTGAAGATGTGCATTAACTATCATTAGTTGAACAAAGTCACAATCAAGAATAAATATCACATCCCCTAGATTAATGACTTGTTCTTTTCTAAGATAGACCTCAGATCCGGCGATCATCAGCTCAGAGTCAGAGATAGTGACATCCCGAAGACAACCTTTAGGACTCACTATGGTCATTATGAATTTGTATTTATGTCTTTTGGACTAACAAATGCTCCTGGAACTTTCATGGACTTAATGAACATGGTGTTCAAACAGTATTTGGACTTGTTCGTCATCGTCTTTATTTATGATATCCTTGTTTATTCTCAAAATGAGGAAGAGCATGCTACTCATCTGAGAGTTGTTCTGCAAACCCTCAAAGATCACCAGTTATTTGCTAAGTTTAGCAAATGTGAATTCTAGTTACAATCGGTCACTTTCGTTGGTCATGTGGTATCCAGCGAAGGGATCTGAGTGGATTCTTAGAAAATTGAGGCAGTACAACACTAGCCTAGACCCACCTCTCCGACTGATGTAAGAAGTTTCTTAGGTTTGGTCGGTTACTATAGGAGGTTTGTTGAAGGATTTTCATCCATAACTGCCCCATTGACCAAGTTGACTAAAAAAAGGTCAAGTTTTAGCAGTTAGATGAGAGTGAGATAAGCTTCTTAAAACTGAAGACCAAGTTGACGAGAGCTCATGTAGTAACCGACCAAACTCTACATCAGTGAGATAGTCAGGTTTCATAGGTTTCCATTGTCTATCATCTTAGACAGGGGTCCTTATTTTACATCTCATTTCTGGAGATCATTTCAGAAAGGTCTTGGTACTCTGGTAAATCTCAGTACAATATTTTATCCATAGACGGATGGTAAGGCAGATCGTACCATTTGGGAGCTTGCGTGATCGATTTCAAGGGTAGTTGGGATGATCACCTACCTCTCATAGAGTTCACCTACAATAACAACTTCCATTCCAGTTTTCAGATGGCCTCTTATGAGACACTTTATGGGCGTAGATGTAGGTCAGCGGTTGGTTGGTTCGAAGTAGGTGAAGCAGCCTTGATTGGGCTAAAATCGGTTCATGATTCTATGGAGAAAGTTCAACTCATTAGAGATAGACTAAAGACAGCTCAGATTCGATAGAAGTCCTATGCAGATGTGAGGAGAAGGGACATAGAGTTTGGAATAGATGATTGGGTTTTCCTGAATGTGTCACCCATGAAAGGGGAGATGAGATTTGGAAAGAAAGGGAAGCTTAGTCCCAAGTAAGTAGGTCATTACAAAATCCTGAAAAAGGTTGGTAATGTGGCTTATGAGTTAGAGTTACGAGCAGAACTAGCAGTTGTTCATCAAGTCTTTCACATTTCCTTATTAAAGAAGTGTGTGGTTTATTCGACATTGATAGTACCTTTAGAGAATGTGGCGGTGAAGGATAGCCTCACCTATGAGGAGGTTCCAAATGAGATTCTTGACGGTTAGATTTGTAGGTTAAGAAATAAAGAAGTCACTTCAATAAAGGTTTTGTGGAGGAATCAGTCCATAGAGGGAGCTTCTTGGGAAGCAGAAGCAGCCATGATGGCCAAGTATCCTCACCTTTTTCCTTTCGATTCAATTTCAACTTGAGGTAATAGTCCCTCTCCAGACTATCGGTTAATCTTGTTAATTCAGTCTCAATATCTTATTCCCTTAGTTATCCTTGCATTTAAGCATATTTGCATGTTTTTGGAACTCAACTAAGTTAGATATCAGTTTCTAGTACTCAGTTGGTAGGGATCGCAACTCCTTCCCTCCAAACTCAGCTTGTTTAGTCTTCATTCGAGGACGAATGATCACAAGGGGGAGATATTGTAATGCCTCAGAAAGTTAAACTTGGAATGTAAAAGAGAAAAGGGTAATCCACGAAGGGATTCACGGGCCGTGAAGACACCCACGACCTATCGCCTTGTTCGTAGAGTTGCACCCAGCGAATGTGAAGGACCACAGACGCCTAGAAGGTCCGTGAAGCTTCACACGGTGATGCCATCCGTGAAATGGGAACAAAACCTCCAAGACTCCTATGAAGGACCACAGACACTTAGATGGTCCGTAAAGCTTCACACGGGTCGCGAAGTCGTCCGTTAAAGGGACTTGTCAGGTTTATGAGTTGTGGGTAAAGTTCAAGCGATCATATATTTCTTCACAAAATGAATTTGGTTGCCCGTGACCTATCAAATCAAAGGTCTTTGAGTCATCTTTACAACGCCACCAAGTTTGCCTAATTCTGAGCTCGGAGTAAGAAGTTATGCCCGTATTAGTGAAGCCCTATCAGGCAGGGAAACATCACGACCTACTAGATGGGTCGTGATGCCTTAAATGGCCCGTGAAGCCTCTCGTGTGAAGCATATCACCAGTTTTAAGTTAGGGTCATTTTGGTCTTTCCCCTATGAATTTGGTACTTAAAATACATCGTTTTACTTCGTCTAAGCCTAATTAATCAGTCAAAAACTACCAAAAACATTCATTCTTCTACAAATCATTAGACTTAGAAAGAAAAGAAGAGAAATAGGCGACAACTTTCTCTCCAGAACAAGCAGATCTCTCCTTCAAGTTCAGCCCCGAAATCTAAAGGATTTCTCTGTAGTTTCCTTCATCAGGTATTTGGGATTTCACTAGTGGGTTCCTTTCACCCATTAAGTCCCTAAAATTAAGTTAGTTCTTCAACTTCTCCATAAATTGTTCAGACCTAGGGTTCCTAAATCTTAGGGATTCACTGTAATTTAGCTGTTATAGTTTCTATGATATAAATTACATATTTCTTGGAGAATTAGTATAGTCCCTGTTGACACCTAATTTTGGACCTCCACAATATAGATTAATCACCGAGCTTCTTAAAATTCCAAATGATTTGAAATAATTAGTTTTTATAAAGTTCAAAATATTTTTCAAGTTACTTTTAATTAATTTCATCATTTTTATAATTTTTAAGTAACATATATGTTTTATATAATTTTGTATATATAATTAGTATATTTTATAAATATTTCAAAAATCATCTCAAAAAGATTTTAATTTTAGTATGTATTTTATTAAATTAGTTTAGTTTAAATTATGGTTATAATTTTGAATCATTAGTTTACAATTAAGTTAATTATTTTATTTCATTAAGTTTAAGAAGCTCATTAATTAATTAATATTAATTCATTTTATTTAGGTTTTAGCCGAATTTGTTAATTTAACACAATTTGGCTATTTCTTAAACTCCAAGATCTAACCCATCTTTGACCTCCCCTTAAACCCATTTGGAGACCAAACTTTGGGCCTCTTTCCTCTTTTTAGCAGCCCATTCCCCTAATTCCTAGCCGACCCATTCCCAGTCCACCAACATACAATACAATCAACAGCAGATACAAAAAACCCGACCCTATATTCACATCCTCTTCCACCTCAACGCGTAAACCCAGAAACTCCAAGGAAAAATCATGTGAAACTAAACCAACAGCCCTGCTCACTCGCGCGTAGCCCGTGATTGCTCTCCCTCTTTCCTCTCTCATTTATCTTTTTCATACGGGAATAATCCAGGTGTTGCAATCTCGGAGATGATTCGTCCTTGTTCTTCGAATCGGACGACTCTCCTTTCAATTCCGTTAAGAATTGGTACTATTACAACTCCTCATACCTTATCCCTTCTGGAGAATTCGAATTTCAAATTCGAAATTCTTCACCCATTTTCCCCCCTTTTCCAGCCTTAGATGTCCTCTTCAAAAGCCCCTCTCCTTCTTAATTGTTGGGAGGTTGGAAAAAATTGGGGAAAATAGAGGTTGAATAATATATTTCACATATAGAGGCAAGGGTTCACATACATAAAGAATACCCAGAATACAAAGTTTTAAAGGTAAAACAGACCCAAAAATTGACAAGTGAGATAGATAATACTCAAGTCGGTTTCTTGTTCGGACTCGACCCTCTTTCTGTTTCTTGGAGTCACACTTCGGCAGTGAAATCGTCTTTGTGATTAGATCGTTTTTTAGTTCGTTGCACCGAAAAAGGTAATATCCTTAGTCTTATGTTTTGTTTCCTCTCCATTGATATGTGGTTGGCTTTGTTTCCGTTCTATTAGTCCTTCTCTTTAGGAATTTATGTGTTGATTAATGAATTGTTGTGTCTCTTGATATTGTTGGAATGCTATGAGTGTTGTATTCTGTATTTGTCGTTGGATTGCAGTAACAAGTTCTTTTTTTTCTTATCTTCTTTTGTTCATATTCTAATATATTTTTCGAGAAGATTGGTCTAAATTTGGGATGCAGTAGTTCATCCATTTAGTTGATTTCCATTCATTTTAAATTCTATATGGTTGGTATCACGTGAAAGGTTAGTATGCTATTGATGCTTGTTCTTAAAGGGTTGCCGGTTCTAGCCAATACTAGCATTTAAATCATCAACATATGGATTGTTGAAGAAATTTTTCTCTGTAAATGGTTGCTCAAACTTAGTAATTATTTGGTCTTGTCCTTTGTTTTTATTTGCATCAATTTGGCTTATCCTTGCAATCTAATTAGAACGTAAAGTTTTTCTTGTTATTTAGTATTCAAATTTTCAGTTCTTCTTTAGTTAGTTTTCTCAATTTGCTCACTGCATCATTGGTTGTTAACTTTGATTACGTTTTGTTACTATTTTGGAGTCAAATGTGTTGAATTAATAGCAATCCGATTAGCTATTGGTGTTTATCATGAGTAGTGGTTAAATTTATCCAGAATAGTGGTTTAAGCTTAATTACTTTTGCTACTTTTACATGAGTTTAGTCACTGGTACAATTGTTATTTTACATTCTTTCTCTTTGGATTTTCATTATTTTGATTGAGGAGTAGTTTGGATGCATTGTTGCCATATTTATTTTGGGTGCTAATTCCTATCTTTATTTTTTTTTGTTTCATGTGAACTCATGTGGAGTCTAAATTGGACTCAAGTACCTTCCCATTCGCATTTCTAATGAGTCGTGGAGGCTCAAGTCCTTCTTATCGAGTCATCCTTTAATATTTTTCGAAGAAAGGAAAGCAGAATGCAGGGGAAGAAAGCTGATATACAGGTTTCAGAAGCAAATAATGCAGAAAAACAGCCGATATACACTGGTGTACAACTACTGTATACACTGGTATACAGTCAGAAAATATAATATATGGGTCAAAACGTGAAAATACAGGTTGAAAAGGGCGGAAATACAAAGTTCCAATAAAAATACAGGTTTCGGAAAGCCCAAATGGGTTGGATACAAGTCATATACAATAGTATACACCCTTTATACAGGGAAGTGGGCCAAGAGTCGTAAGGAAATTTCAGCAGCAGGTCCAGGCGAGAATTGGGCCCAAAGGCCCAATAAAATGAGTATCAGCAGCCCCTTTTGATTTAAATGGGCCAAACCCATTGTTTTGGAATTCCTGCTTTGTTAAACCTAGGACAGGTTGTGCAAAAGCCCAAATTTCCTTTATTATTCTACTTTGTTATTATTTGGTTTGTATTAACTCTCTAACATTGTTTTCTTTTGGTTTTACTTAATTAAATCCCCAAGAATTGCTTTTCTCCTTTTATGTTGTTTAGAATGTTTATGTTTTTATTTTAGTTATTTATTTATTTAGTTGCTTGTGGTTAAAAAATTATTTTTCTCAACAAATTGATTCTCTTTAAATTTTTATAATAAATCTTTTCTATATTTAGTCAATATTTTCAAGGTTGGTCAAAAGTTATTTTAGTCAAATCGTTGGTCAACCGCAAGTTAGCGGACATTCCGAGGGCCTAACACCTTCTCGGATTGTAAATTGAACCCCGTACCCTCTTTGGATTTTAAATGATTTTTTCTATTTTAAAGTCATTTGAATTTTATAAGTTTTCTTAATTTCTTTCAAAAACTAAGTGGTGACTCTCTTTTGAAAATCGATTTTCTTCAAAACATAAGTTTAGTTGATTTTTCGAAACTAGTCCATTTTTGTTTTTTATTTTTTGATAAAACAGAAATGGCGACTCTACTGGGATTTAAATAAGTTCTAACCATAAGGATTTGACTATTTGACTACTTGTTATTAATTGTTGAATTGTTTGTATGCTTTACTTGTTAAATTGCTATAAATTGTCATTGCATTCTTGACATTTTCTAATACGTATGTATAGTATGTTAAAGAACGGTTTTGCGAAACCGTAGCCGAGCTTTCTCTTACTCAACCCTTTTCCGGAATGATCGGCTATTTATTGGTTCGTCATGCATACAATGGTTGTCGTGAGTTCCAGCCTAAGTTGTCCGCTTGGGTTTCAGGTCTTTCAGAAGCCACTCTTAGTCAACTAGCTTAGAGCGAAACCAAATCCCAAATTTAACGCATTTTGAACTAAGTCGACCCAACACCCAAGGCTTTTAGAGGCCCACTTTGTGTCTATTTGGCCCATTAGTTAATAAAAGACAAACATACTTATGTGTTTAAATTTGAAGAATGCATACGTCATTTAGCAAAACATTGTCTCTTGGGGTTGGGAGTTAATAGGTTGTTCGAGTCGAAGAAGGATCAAGTTACCATTTCAACCAAAAGCGTGGACATTCGGAGATGACAAGAAATCAAAAAGAAGAATCGTCCATGGAAGTATTATTTAGGATTGTACCCCTACGTGGGATTGATTATTTGTATCCATTTTCCCTATTATGTATGATACCCTTTCAGTTTTATTCGTAAAATTTGTGTAAATTTAGATTTCGAGGCAATGGAATGTTTCAAACGATGTTATACATCCTTCAAATCGTTAGGCATACCCTTGGCACAAAAGGGTCACATATTTGTTTAGAACAAGCAATATTTGTTTATGTGTTATAACTGTTTGTGTGAATATGTTGCTTTATTTGAAGATGTTCTAGCCTACTCGTCTTGGAATTTTTCTAAAACCCTTTAAGCATAAATATCAAGTCACTATCGAAAGTGCGTCCAAATAATCTTTGAGTCTTTAGTTTTCCAACAAAATTCGAACTTCATTTTTCAAATCTTACTCTCTCATATCAAAGAGAGATTCGTCATCTCAAATCGAAAGAGATTCAAGTGGGTCGAACTACATAGGACCTGAATTCTCCTCCAAGAGATACGTAGGCAACCTGTCAAGGCTCGGTCCGCGATTTTAAGAAATTCTATCTTTTTCAACTCTTACAAAGAAATTAGAGTTACATCTCAATCGAAAATCAGGAGTATGACAATGAAAGACACAATTGATTTTGTCTCGACTCAAGTCGATATTTATGATTCACTAAGCTCAAAATCAAATAGACAAATTTATGTCTATTTAGTCGTCTTTCTATATTCGTGGGATAGTTTATCTTCAAGTGAAACGACTCTTATGTGTTTATAGTCATGTGTGTGATATTTTGTATTATTTATCAGCTACACAAACTAACACGTTTATCTTTTGAGTTATTTTTCTTTGTCAGGTAGTCAAAACTGATCTGTGTTGAGAAAATGGCAGAACATCCATACTTCACGAGGTCTAAAGATCCCAAAGATTCCTTCTCTGACCAGAGTTTGTCAAAAGGCAAAGAAAAAATGGTTGACAATGTTGAAAACATTGATTTGACCGAAATTACAGTGAATGGCTCTATTATTGCCGAACAGAACAAGTTGATTGCACAATTGTTCCAATAGATTGCTGAAATGAGGGCTGAAATGGATAAAACCCAAGATTTGATGAACTTGGCTATCATTGCCAACACTCCTACTCCAGACAATGGAAGACCTCCACTCCATTTTCCTACTCCGGATCCAATATCCGAGCTTTTTCCAAACAATTCATCCACCTCTACGATTCCAAAACCTCCCATCATCAACCTAACTACCCCTAATCCACATCATGCTAGCTCCTCACACCAAATGTCACCTACTCCTCAGATTCCAAATACCAACATTTTCCAAAATTTTCCTCTGGTCCATCAAATCCTTACTCAAATTGTCCAAAACCTACCTACCACTCGACCCATACCTCTAAAAACCGCATTTCATCTTCTAATATTGCCTGAATTGTACCCTCCCTTTACCACATATTTTGAACTCGATCATTATGAGAAGAAGGAGAAGGAGTGGAAGATCATAAGAGGAAAGGCTGAGCAAAGCATCATAGAGGAAGTTACGAATGCAATAAAGGACTTTCAATACACCACAAACATTGTGGGGTTGAATTATGAAGATTTGTGCATTCATCAACATTTGGAGCTTCCAGAAGGTTTTAAAGTACCAAAATTTGACACTTTTAGTGGAGTTGAGAATCCTTTGACTCATTTAAGGGATTATTGTGATCAACTTATTGGAGTTGGAAAAAATGAAGCATTGTTGATGCGCCTCTTCAGTCGTAGTTTAAATGGAGAAGCTCTTGAGTGATTTACATCACAAGAATTAAAATAATGGATTTGTTGGAATGCACTCGCAAGGGATTCCATTGAAAGATTTGGACATAACATAGAAGTTGCCCCTGATCGCTACTATTTGGAGAAGACCAAACAGAAGTCTACAGAAAACTATCGAGACTACGCTCTTCGTTGGAGAAAAGAGGCTGCAAGAGTTCAGCCTCCTATGTCTGCATGTGAAATCACTGAAATGTTTATTCGAACTCAAAAGCTCGAGTACAATGAAAGAGTGTTGTGTATGATGGGACAAACATTTATTGAGATTGTCAAGGTGGGAGAAACTTTGGAAGATGGTTTCAAGACTGGAAAAGTCACAAACCTAATCGCATTGCGAACTACTGGAAAAGCTACCAGAATTAGTGATATGGATATATCAACGAAAAAAGAAGAAGAGGTATTCGTTGTCATAGCTACCCATATGCGGTCGGCTCCACAATGAATATATCGAAACCACAATGTCAATCAGAAAAAATCCCCCCGCCCAAACTTTAGTAAGGCTCCTAAAGTGTTTACACCCTTAAGGGAATCTCAAACTCAACTTTATGAAAGGTTGAAAGCAACGGGTATACTCCATCCCATAGAAGGAAGACCAGCCAATCCTTTAGGAAACTTTTATAGAGCTGACCACAAATGTGCTTATCATTCAGGAGCTGTTGGACACGATACAAAGAATTGTTCAACCCTCAAGCACAAGATTCAAAACATGATCAACAACAATTTGATCAATATTGAGAAAACCACTTCAAGGGATAACATATTGGATGCTTAAGAGTAAGTGCAAGACATTTCTGAACACAGTCATTTGAAGATATTCATCATCAAAGGTTGAAAAGAAGTATGCCCAGTATTGGCCAAAATTTTGCATATGAAGTTATTGTTATCTTTCTTTTGAAAATGCATTTAATATCTTTCTTTCGATTCTATCGCACCTTTCATTGTAATGAACTACGTCTGACCGGAATTCTCAAAAATGAGATACGTAGGCGGTCTATGTTGGCCTCAGTCACTCCTTTATCCCTTTTAATATGTCTTTGTACTTGAACTACATTTGACCTGAATTCTCAAGAATGAGATACGTAGGCGACCTATGTCGGCTTCGGTCATTTCCTTGTTTAATTTCTTATTTTTGTTAATTCTCGAGAAGGGCAACTACGTTTGACCTGATTCTTGCCTCAACAGGATACATAGGCACCACAACGGTTCAGTCATATCTCCCATAGATTTCTATTGTTCTTTACTATAGAAACTGGAATAGAATTTTTGAGAGGGACTAAAAAATTCTCAAGAAGAGGATCTCTACAACAAGTCAAGGCTGAAGATACATTGGGTATTGTAACTGGGACAAAATTTTTGAGACCCCTACGAGTCATGATATACCGTGAGTTTACGTATGTTTTTATCATATTTTGCAGGAAATATGTTCAGGCGCGGAATTAAAGAGACAACTGAAAGAAGTGCAGAAAAGGGAATCTACAAAGGTGATCTACGGACCGTAGGTCCATTGACATTCCATAGATGGTGGTCGTAGATCAGAAGCCAAGGTATGGAAGACAAATCAGGGAAATCTGACCAAGTGTGGAACCACGATGACCATTGACGGTCCGTAGATTGATCTACGGACCGTACTGTTGATTCGTAGATTGAGACTGCGAGGGTTCCAGTACCTGTTTTTTGAATATTCTAAGTGTCGAGCTACGGAAAGGGATTGATGGACCGTAGATTGATCTACGGTCCGTACTGCAAGTCCGTCGTTTGCTTCAGAGAAGCTGATTTTTGGAAATTGAAATATTTTCTAAGTCCTGACTGACGGAAAGGACTGACGGACCGTAGATCTATCGACGATCCGTAAGTCGGTCTCGTGGATTGAAGACCCGTACCTGAACAAAAGTTTCCTTAATTCGTTTCCCTTTTTATTTAGGATTTGTTTTCTATAAATAGGGCATGTAAACCTCGTTTTTGGGACTTTCCTTAATTTGTTTCTCTTTTAATTTAGGATTTGTTTTCTATAAATAGGGCATGTAAACCTCGTTTTTAGGGGTTAGACATTATTACTTTAGTTCTATTTTGTGACTTGAGAAATTATTCTTGCAAACCTAGCAATTATTAATTTCCTAAGTTCATTTTGAAGATTTTGGGTGTTGCAATTCAAATTGAAA